>NC_079165.1:75684195-75686695 GCF_947568905.1 Ostrea edulis | reverse complement strand
TCAATATCACAATGAAGCCTAAGTAGTATTTGTATTTCATTCATAAAATGTTACTTTAAAGTTATAATAAACTTGGATACATCCATAATAATATATATGAATACATATATGTACAGCTAATGTACATGTATTAGGTACACGTAATTGTTCAATCTATAATGCTGACTTACCAATAGGGAAATCCCAACATTTGCACAGGCCTCTTTAATTGTCATTGTTCAAGCTGAAAATGGGCACTTAGCCTCAATTAAGAATTTCAGGGTTGCTGAAAATGGCCTGCTGTCCTTCGGAATGAGGATGCAGTTAATTCCTCCATTGTTGTTGTGACCTTTGACTGTGCCGACTGGCGTATTTTACATTGAACAGTTTTATTTGCCTTCTTATATCTGAAAAATTCCAATATATCTACATGTAAACATTTTATCTTCACAGTTCGAACCCATTTATTACTTACTTTGGGTATTGATAAGTTTATTCCAATTTGGGCTCAGAGCAAGACAGTTTATAAAGAAAGAAATTTCTAAAAAGAAAGAAAGTTTACAACATATAATCTTTTAATTATTATAATCATAATAGATATAGATCCAAACATGTATTGACATTATTTTTATCTTTAAATTGTGTACCTGCCTTTGAAAATTTGCTGCCATATGAAGATCGACACTTATACTGCCCCATAATCGATTGATAACGCTATATCTATGTATACCACTCTCTACACAGTGCAATCTGAGATGTTGATGTACCCGGAAGTTAATAATCTCGCTAAATCTCGGCAATCACATGACGAGACTTACAGACCCTATACAGGGAGCACACAACACGCTGTGGTCCTCAATTCATAGCGTCAATATAAGGAGTAGATAGAAAATATACTTGATTGTAAATTAGGTGCTAGTTAAGAATTTTTCTAAGAATTATTTGCAATTAATGACAAATAATATGAATGCACAATCATTTCAGTCGCTGATTATATTTACGTGTCCATTGTGTAATTTCGTCCCATACAATATTAGGTCATGATGTAACAGTCTGTAACTATTAGTATTCGACGTATTTAGATCAGGGTCAAGATATCTTTAGTATACATGTATCATAAATTCTTCATTATTAATCTTAATAAATAATTCAGACGACCAAAACACGGATATGCAGTAGGTGCATGTGCAAAAAAAGGGGGGGGGGGGCGAATCATCCAATAGATCGAACTAGATAATTAAAAGCGTGACTAATGCATCAAAATCTATACATTAACAACAATACATTGTCACAGCATCTATTGTGACATCATCCCCTGGATTACATATCTTTCGTCATTTACTAAATGAAATAGGGAGTGGCTATGGCTGATACATGTAATTCGTTGAACCTACAGTTTTATGAATGAAATTAATAGTGATCGGTTGTGACTGAAAAGAGAAACAATGATCTAGGGAAGATTAGCTCAAACATAGTGTAACAAGGAAAATTTTACCGATTTATATTAATGAAAACAAACTATTTAATATATAGAGAGAAAAGACAATTTCCCTTCCCTATCTAATCGCTACTGGGGTAATCAACTGGGCAGTGGTCATTTTACTATCTGATTAAAATACAGATCTCCCTAACAGCGCTGTTTGAGGGATCTGTGTTTTAATCAGATTGATCATTTTGCCGACTAAATAAAAGTAATGCAGATAATATAGATGTCTATTTTTATTATGCGTGACAGTTTAATGATTTTGTCACATCATGACGCTCATAAACGTGAAAAATTGATTGAATCATATTGATAAATCTTATAGGTATTGATAGATATATTTAATAGCTTGCTCTGTTCATAGTTCAAGTTCATTTATTCGCTCAAACCACATTATATATGGTACATGAGGTACATTAGGTCAACATATAATTATACATTTGAGTAAGAATAAGGTCAGAGTATGTACAAATATACAATATAATACATACTTGTTATGAATTTTTTTAAAATACAAATATGTCAAGGAGAACAGACTAAATCGTAGATATTGAGGAAAAGATACAGAGTTTTTTTAAAAAGTGGTTTAATCTTACTGGCTGACATAATTTCATGTTAATCACATAAGGTCTAATGATTATATGTCTAATTTAATAAATTTACCAAGAGCTAAAACTGAAAATTTTAAACGTTCATACACCTACTCTTCTGCATTCCTTTGGAACAAACTGTCTCAAAAAGTTCGAAGCTCTGGTTCGGTTGGCATTTTTAAAGCTATAAATTTGATGGAATATTTTCATAGAAGTAGCACTTAAACATCGTGCTTTCCTCGTTTTGTTCAGGTGTGCCAAATATAGTTGTGATATAGCACTATGTGTGCGTGTGTATCTTTTCTTCTTTCCTTTTATGTCATGTATTCATATTTAGGTAATAATTTTATCACTAATTAGGTGTGTCTTATGCTATATTTTTTCACCTTTTCCTTTTATATCGTATTCATGTTTAGATACTAATTTTAGATGTTAATTTTATGTTTGT
>NC_079165.1:75636695-75679195 GCF_947568905.1 Ostrea edulis | reverse complement strand
TCGAAATCCAATGTTAAATTGCATATAGTTACAGTTTTTATTTCTATAATTGATTAACAGTTTTAATATTCATCGCAACTTTGATGTTGCATGAATTTTCAAAAATATCTTTACCGTATCCAATACATTACAATTACAGAACTTGGTTATAAAGTCAATTCAAGCTTCTACCTGCCTCTTGACATAACCACGAGGCAAACGAGAAAAACAAAAAAAATTAATGTATTTTTCAAACTTCGAATTCAAATACTGTTTGTTGTTATCCCGCTTGACACATATCTTTGATTGATACTAACATATCGTTTTATAAACATGAAACATGCTAAGAGATAAATATCAACAAGTCTACACTAGATGTTGTCATTAAGACATTAATACCCATGAAAGTTGGTTGTTTATACGTGTTTGGTATTTAACATATTTGAGAACATTTCAATTTCACATTGGAAATTTACCATCTTCAAGTCAGGCCTCACATATTATAACCAAGAAAACATGCCCAGATATAAGATAAAATATTATATTAGAATGTAAGAGGCGTTGTATAATGACTAGAAAATGTGACAAACAGACGAAAGAAGATAACAAAAATGTGTTAACCCAAATTTGTCCAATGTGCGGGTGCAATAATGACTACTCCTTAATCAACCTTGATAGCCTATTTTGATTATGATTTGTTCCGGGTTCGAGGATTTAAAGCAAAAGTTCACATCTACGTAAATGTATGTTTTGTTCAAATTACACCTATCTCTTTTGTTGACAATCATCATTAATAATTATCAGGGCTTGTACAAAAGCTTTCGAACACATGTACATGTATAACGCAAAATTAGAAGGAAAACCTACATTAATCAATATAATTTGAATATTTAAAACATTTGTGAACCTGCATTATGTCCAATATTATCTGCTTTTATTTGGTGAAATCAGCTAAATGTATTTAGCTTCATTAATAGGAGGTTTTACTTTATGAAGACTCCAATTCCCCACCATTTTGAAGATTGGGCAAACATCTTTTTTTTTTTTCCTTTATTGCTCATCGTGAAATTTTAGGCAAGTCAACTTTCAACATGTCTTCCTACTGTACCCCCTCCCTTTGAAAAACGATGATACATGCCTGTAGAACAAAACAATTATGTGTAAAATATCTATGTCTAGTTGTCTGTGTAAGATATCTATGTCCAGTTGTCTGTGTACAAATCGATGTCCCTTCAAACGAGCCTTGGACATGGTTGGCTAATATGAAACGTCATGATTTACGAAATTTAATTTGTAATTGTTAGTAAATAAGTTCCCCCCTCAAAAAATATTTACATGCAAAAAGTAAAAAAAAAAAAATGGTATACATGTATTTCATTCAGTGATCACAATTGTCCCTATACCCAAATATACCCCACATTAGTTTAACAGAAAACTGATCATGTTTTGTCTTATACGTAAAACAAAACGTTCAATAGATAATTACCCACAAAACGAACGGATACGGGTAACAGTAACTCAGCTGACCTAAACTAACATTCAAATGATATCAATGATAATCCAAAAACCTTTGCTACCGTAATCTTACTACTGTAATCTCTAATAAGAGGGCGATACAACCTTGATAATACGTACTCTTGAAGTGTGAAACGCTCGGAAGAGGACGTTGACTTTCCTACAGAACAGTACTGCAACCACGGGTATGAGTGTGTAGATATGGAGATCAAGCCTTTTTTACCGATGAATATAATCATGAAAATATTTCTGCTTTTTTAAATTTGACAATCCTTCTTCTTTTTCAGACAGGAAGAGATGAGGACTGTTCTTTTTTTGGCGTGCATCTTATCTGTGAGTACTTAAGAAAATATTAAAACCGTTCTCAATAAGAGATGTGGTAAGATGAATTAAAGAACATTTTATTGTTTTTCTAATCAATTTGTACTGATAATGTGTTTATATATGTACGTATTCCGATAATCGTATTTGATGTGTACTCAGTATACTCTAGTTACAAGTGATGCATCACACTAGTCTTAACCGATTCCAACCATCTTAAATCAAGAGGCTGGCCATGGGAAAAAGTTAAAAATTCAGCACGATTAAATTGAGTATGTACTTTGAATCAATGAGTAGGAGTATTGGGGAAATTCAAATAGTTAAAATACATAAATTTGAATATGGGTGAACTTGATGAACAATAAGCCTATTCATGATTGGGCACCGGTTACAATAGATACAATACCGTACTAAAATGCTGTCCAAAATATTTAGACAGGCAGCATCATGTAGATCTGACATTAAGCGGTTTTTAATACACACTTATAATTACACTGATGCCTGGAGTACCTAAGGTACCAAATGACACTGCATATACAAATATGTATGCTTGCAACATCCAACAGTACGTGCCCCACATTTCCATTGACATGCATACATGTATGTATCAATTGATGTGAATTAGAAACCTCACGTTTTATGGTGTAAATCAAATGTGGAATAGCGTTTTCCGTATGATGCAGTATTAATGATTTGATTTGGATTCAGTTTTTACCTCCAACAGATGTTTTTGAACAGCATTTACAACCTACTAGTACTAATATACCGAATATAATAAAGGCATCAGTTCCCGCCTCTTTTGGTACAACTCTGAGGCCGGTTTTACAGTTACAGAACGCACATTTGCTGTTAGATTTCCCAGCAAATACAAATGGGACAGAAACAGACATTTGATTTGCATTGGTTTTTGTACTGAACTGTGGTTCACTCTGCCATTTAGACAGTTTGCACCAGTTGGTTGCATATTTGGCTTTTGTCATGATCTCTTCAAGTAACTTCTTAAATAAGCACTGTTGGAATTGTTCTCTTTAACTTTCCTTTAAGTTTTCGTTTACATGTCAGAGCTCATGTTACATGTATTTGTTGCTATTTTAATACAGTGCCGACTTTAAATAAAATTTACTTACTTACATGCATGTACTTACATAAACAACATCCATACTTCACAGGAGGCCCCATACTTGTTTACATTTATTCATTAGCCTCATGTTGGAATCAATTACTTGTGATCGTCATTTTGACTGCATAAACTTAGCATAAAATGCCAGAGTCAAATAATCTTGGGAAGTCTAATAATTCATAAGAGAAAAAAAATAGGTAGGAAAAATTAGTATTCGAACCACAGATATGCAATCTGGACCTATCAAAAACTTCAGTGAGATTCCCGCTATACCACCTCGGCTATCCATCCCATTAAAATTTTAAAAGTTATACACAAGAAGTAAGTTTTTTCATAGAGTGGGTCAAGTCTCCATACTTTTAATTACAAAACATATTATACCTGAACATGTATTAACATATTTTACTCAGTTCACAATGGAGACTTGGCCCATTCCATATGAAAATCTGCTTGAAAAAGTCAAAATTACTGTTATTTTGGGCGTTTTCGCGTATAAATGATTTAAATTAGGATTTTTTCAATGTTCCTTTGAAATGGACACATCGAAAAAGCCTTTTCGGAAACTATGGATTGATTGTTTTAACTAGAATGCAATTTTTTCTTTTTCTGGAGAGTTTCAATTTTAACTTTGATATTTGTCCTTTTGTGGGTTCTCCGCTCGATAAAGTCACCCAACTTCTTTCTTCTAATCCTCATTTCTAAGTTTCTTGTGGAATCCAAATCACACAAAAATCCAAACCCCATAGGTAGTGATTAGAAACAGTTTAAAGATTTGTATGATATATTTTGTGTTGTTTCATTATTTTCATGATTTTACAAATATCAATCATTATTATCAATATTACTCAGGACAAGTATCTAACGTTCATTGTGCAGATTTATCTGCCATTTGTTCATGACCAATTGCTCAACAAAAATCGTATTCATTTTATAATATAGATATGTATTCGCAAAACAACCATTTAAAATGCGGGGAAACAAATGGATTAACACACACACACACACACATACGTGTATAATGCCGAAACTCACTACACAAGACTTTACACCTGAAACTCACTACACTATGTTCTAGTTATGCTAACCAGAATATAAATTCATTTTTACGTAATGTGGGACATCTGTATATTGTTCTGATACTTGAAATATAGAAAAGCCGTCTCTAAAAATATTGAATTTACACCGGATACCTACGACACGGTGTCACATGACTCATGTGAACACACACGGGAAACTCACTACAGAGTGTTTAAACGTGATATATTACCCGAAAGTCACTACATTTAGTCTGGCGATTGATTGAGAGCACAGGAAACTCAAGCATTTCAACCATTTTCAAAAAAAAAAACAACAAAACCCAACAATTTTTATTTTACAGTATCCCCCTTTACAGTAAACAGGACTATTCCGGATACTAAAGTAAAGGGGGGGGGGGGTCTTTACTTTGGTATACGGAATAGTCCTGTTCGCTATAATTTACATGTGTTTATTGAAATAAAATCCCAGTCTTTTGTGCATTGTTTTACTTCAGTTTATCACAAAATATTATCCGGAAAGTTGGTACCTTTAAAAGAACTAGTTTTTTTTTTATATATCAGACGATATGGCTTCTCGGCCAGTGCATGAGGTTGTGTTTAGCAATGAATATTTTCATATTTCAATGACTTCATATCCGAAGAAGAGCCTCGGTTTGAAGTGTCACATTGTAACCTATATATTTGATCATAAGTTATATTAATTAAAGGTATTTGATGTTCTACCAAGGAGTGGATGCAAGGGTTGGAGGACGTGTACCAATCCTCAGAGGCAATGGGTCTGAATAGTCCGGCGTTATGCCTTCAGTGCTTCCATGGTTAAGCCTTGGTGGGGCATGGGATGAAACACCTGGTGTTGTAGCGTATACCCCCTTCAGTAGGTTCACCCTCCGGAAAATCTGCTTTATGCCTTGCCATTTAGTAATTACTTTCAGAGAATTTAGGATAATGGAGGATCCAGATGGATATTTACGTCCTAGGTTGAAAATTTAAAACGTTTCTATTTACCATTTTATTAATCGTCTATCATTGTATGAAAGTCCTTTTAAATTGAGATTAAACTTTTTTTTTTATGTGTTTGGTATAAAAGTAAGGAAAAACTCCTATTTTTTTCCCCGACATAAATTTTGAAAAAGGTTCATTTATCATTCGACAATATAGAGCCTTTCATCGAATCACGAATACTGGTTCAATATCCGTTTTTAACATTTTCTATGTCACAGTATAAGTTGGATTTTATAATATGTCCTGTGTTACACAATAATATCAAATAAAAATAAGGTCTGATGAAAAGACGAAGAGTGGATATTGAAAATGTACATATACAGTAAATGTATTCGTCTGCTCATGCATTGTGTCCTTGTACAGAGTACAAGAATAGCTTTTCCCCCAAGCTATTTACCCCCCCCCCCCGAAATTCTGGCTATAAAGCAACCCTACCACATCCACCGGAAACCTGGCTAACTATCAGTATTGCCCCTAAATAAATTTGACTATATAGCAAAATGCATCTTATTAAAAAATGATCCTTCATAAGTGCAATGAGCATTCAATTCAGTAGTTGAACGACTGCCAAAAGAATTTACTCCTTTAATCAATATATCAAAGATATTAATGAAATTGCAACCAACCACGTATGTGTATTGTAGGGAAGTTTCACTACTAGGGTTAGGGGATATAGCCACCCCTCAAAGGGGGTGACTCACTAAATGCCATAGTCAGTCTTCCGATGGAAATCCAGACCAATCACGAAGGAGGGAGGCTCATTATTGATAAGTGTGGGGTGGGGGTGGGTGTGGGGGGTCTAACTATATTGCCAAACTCCTCCGGGGGAGGGGGGCTTACTATATATAGCCAATTTTCCGGGGGGAGTCTCATTATATAATACCGGTAATTAATATTAAGCAGATCTAAACAAGATGTTCAGTCTATGAATCACCAAATCAACGTAAACTCAAATAATTCAAGACATCTTTAAGCATTTGAAAATATCAATTCATTTGATGCGCGCAACAATTCAATTGAAGATCTCTTCAAATAATTAATATCTACTATTCTAATTTCTAGCGCGCATTGATTAAATTGTTTATATTGCTCTGATACTTAAAATATAGAAAATCCGTCTTTAACAAAATTGAATTTTCACCTGATACCTACGACACGATGTCACATGTGAACACACACCGGAAACTCACTACAGAGTGTATAAACTTGATATATTACATGAAAGTCACTACATTTAGTCTGGCGGTTGATTGAAGGAATTAAAAGGGAACTCAAGTGTTTCAACCACTTCTCAAAAAACAACTTTTTGGGGAATTTATATAAATATCAGAGAGAGAGAGAGAGAGAGAGAGAGAGAGAGAGAGGCTGTCTAGTGTTTTGTCAGTTGAACTAAAATATACTCTTCTGTAACAGAAATTAATGTTAAAAAGATTTGAAAAAGGTTTTCAGTCTAAGAAGCTAAATTCAAGATAAGTTTAATTATTTGAAGATATCATCAATTCATTTGATGCTTGCAACAATTCAATGAAACATGTTCAGATAATTACTAAAATCTACAATTCTGAATTATTGCGCGCATTGATTGAATTCTTTATAGCATTGAATACTTTGATGAGTTGATTAGGCTATAGTTGAATTGTTGTTCTCTTCAAATGAATTACTGATATCAACAATTGAATTGATGCCCTCCACAATTTAATTAAAAAAAGCTTTAATTCAATTACTGCGCGCTTCAATTCAATTACTGTGTGTAATAATTTAATTATTGCTCTCTTCAATTGAATTGATATTTATTCAATTGATGCATGCAATACTTCTTCTAGATACAACAACTATCTAATTAGATCTGTCTTGAATTCATTATATTAATTGAAGTGTTTCTCTCTATATAAGAGTTGATGTGCTCATTAATTTCTTGTACAAAAATCGTTGTAAATAATTAAGATATTTTCAATTGAATTAAAGAATTATTAAATCAATTATACGGAGCTCAAAATCACATGCCGCGCTGAAGTATTGCAGTCATCAGTTAAATAAATGCGCGCAGCAAACCCATTATTGCTCTCATACATTGAATTGATGGGCAGCGCGGATTATTTAATATATGGGCGCAATAATTGATGTGAACACCTAATCAACTGATGAGAACAATGATTGATTTGATGCGCACGTCAATTGATTATTACGGGTAATAATTGAACTGATCTTTTTATCTGAGTTTTTGTTAATTTGGCGCTACTTATCAGTCACACTTGTAATATAACCAATGTTGCATTCAGAGGCGTCTGTATCCTGGATGTCCTTTATGTCGAAATACGACCCCAAAGGCCATTTAAAGGTGACCATACAGGAAATATTCCTGGTTATATGACAGTGTACTACAGTGCTTTAAAGATCTTTTTTTTTAAATATCTGAATACAGACACTGCTCAAGTCACAGGAAGAACTTGTACCAAGGACTTTTAAAAATACTGTATGTCCCTGCATCCATCATGAATCTGATCGTTCAGAGTTCAGGATTTTTCTTTCGTACTACTCTTTCAGCAATCTATCAAGAGATACTGAATTTATAAGACTCTATTAAATTGTCTTGATTTTTCATTAGTATTTGAGAAGACACTGAGTAAAAATACTCCTAATCCAATTTGTCACTTGCAAAGTCCAAACCTAATGAAAACTACACCAATTTTAAGACCTCTTTAAAGCAAAGTACAATCAACTGCAAAATATAGGTGTACATATTTATTTCATAAGCATACAAAGCTGATCAATTTAGCTCAAAAAACCTCATATGATGTAAATAAAGCTACTCTTTAGTCTTAAAACAGCAGACACTTAATGTTCATTCATATTTGAAATTTGAGTTAGCTATCAAACTTGAAATATCTATTGAATATAAATGAAAACAAGTTACAAGTAAGAGCGTGGTACTATCAATTACATTATAAGTACATTAGTGTTAAACTGCAATTAGTTTTAGTTAAATACTGTTATATTATCTTAGTATATTCATTCAGTCTTTCAATCGCACATGAATATAAGGCCTTGGAATACCATTAAACTTTTTGTTCAATTCAAGATATAGATGGAGAATTATTTCATGTGTACTGCTGTTGATTATATATTTATCAATTTTGAATGAACCAATGTATGGTGTACAATGAATGACAAATGCTGATAATACATCTTGTATATAAAACTAGTATCAAAACCATTTACAAGAAAGATTTAAGAAACATATATGCCCTCCATATTACAATATTGAAAATGATCATTTAGAATGTCTGTAGCAAAAGTTACAATGTATCTATTAGTCAGAGGCAACCATTATATGTGATCTCTAAAGGTACTGAGCAGATATTTTCAAATAATCAGTTATTTGAGTCCTGACCTTTGACCTTGAGAGTTTAAAACCAATGGGAGCCATCTATTCTTTAGGCGGCACCAGACTACCAAGTTTGATGTTTGTCAAACATGGGTTCTCAAGATACTGAATGGACAAAATCTGATGTCCAGAGTAGTTTGACCATTGACCTTAAAATGAATACTAGATATCTACACTTATGATGTGTCAGTGTACCAAGTTTGATGTCTGTCAAGAAACGCAAACTCAAGATACTGTGTAGACAATACCTATGTCCGTAGTATTTTGACCATTGACCTTGTGACTTCAAAATCAAATGGAGTCATCTACTCCTTAGGTAGAATCAGTGTACCTGATTTGATATCTGTCAAGCAAAGAGTCCTCAATATATTGAGCAGACAATATCTTGTCATGTCCAGTTTGACCCTTGACCTTGTGACCTCAAAATCCATGGGGTATCTAATTCTTAAGGAAAATTAGTGAACCAAGTTTGATGTATGTCAAGCGAATGGTTCTCAAATATTGAACAGACGGTATCTTACTATGTCCAATTTTACCTTCAACCTTGGGATCTGGAAATCAGTAGGGGTCATCTACTCTCTAGGGGCAACCACTGTACCAAGTTTAGTAACTGTCAGGTAAAGGGTTGGTTCTTTAAATATTCAGTGGACAATATTTTATTATGTACTACAGTTTGACCTTTGTCCTTGTGACTTCAAAATGAATATGGGACATTATGGGACATATACTTCTTAAAGGAAACCATCTACTTCTTAAAAGAAACCACCTACTTCTTAAAAGAAACCAGTATACCGAGTTTGATGTCTGTCAGGAAAGCGTTCTCAAGATATTGAACAGACATTATCTTACTGTGTCCAGTTTGACCCTTGACCCTGTGACCTGTAAATTAATATGGTTCATTCACTATCTAGGGGCAATCATTGTACCAAGTTTGGAAACAGTCAAGCAAAAGAATTCATTAGATATTGAGCAGACAAGATTTGCTCTACAGACCGAATTAGTCATGTAAAACAATATATACGTCCCCTCTCGTTCAAATGGAGGGGGCATAAAAATTGGATTAACTCTTTGTAACACCTCTGCCAGGAAGTAATATTTTTAACAGCAAACTTTCCACAACACCATGTTAAACTGGACAGCGATTTCTACTTCCAAATGGATTTTAGACAGTCAACCTGAGCCAGAGTTTTTCCTAGTTTGATGAAAGTCTCAAATTGTCTTTACAAAGCTGCCTTTTCTGCAGTGGTCCAAGTGTGGCACTGAACATTGGCTGTAATAAAGAATGGACAGTACATATCACTTGTAACAGTTGTACAACAGTTTCTTGAAAGATTGTCCAACTCATTTTCTCTATCATTTACCATAACTTAAAGTAAATGATTTCAAATCAATAATATATTTTTTAAATGTTCTATCCTAAACCTTTATTAAACTACCAATAGATATTTAATATAAAATAAGAATATTGATAAAACTGATGTATGCTCCCCAAAATACATCTCACCTGAATGAACTATTTCAAATAACAAATGATTCACACAATGCTCAATAAATGTTGATATATTGTTGGAATGAAGGTTTCTTTATCATATATAAGGTATATGTTGAGTGATGTTGACCTTTACAAAATGACCTTGAGTGACCTTTGTCTGAAAGCCATTTGCCTATTACCTATCTGCACGATTTATGATCCATACTTGTTTAAAAACTAATGAAATAAGGCACTTTTCCTTATATATAAGGTGTATATTATGAGTGAGCCTGACCTTCCCAAAATGACATTGGTCCAAAAGTCTGGTCATGAGTAAACTTTGAGTAGAGTAACAGAAAAATATGACTGTCCAAAATCCCAGCATTAAATTGATGCAGCCTAAAGAACATTTGACTTTTGAGTCATGTGACCATGACCCTCTACAAATAACCTGGGCATAAGGTTTATGACATACCGTATATACTCGCCTATAAGTCGGTCCGCCTATAAGTCGGTTGTATTTTTTAAGGTTATTTTGTAGGAATTTGCCATTGACCCGCTTATAAGTCGGTACAAATTTTTGTCAGAATCGGTTGACAATTTCAATTTAATGCTCTAGTGTTTTTAGCTATGTTTCAAAAAATATTTTGAAAAATTAATGATTATGAGGTGCTCAATATCCAAGCCATATCTGTTTTGGGTTTAAACGCAACCCTTGCTCTATTATGGACAATGATCCCTTGTTTACCTACGCAATTATGGTCTCCTAATTACCAGTACCTGACACCGTGTTTACTTAGTGGCACGCGCCTCGCGGTTATTGTGGGGTTCCGGTATAATTCAATGTATCAACTATAGAGTTTTTAAGAGTCAAGATTGATGATCTAAATTATCTGTTAACAATATTCAATCTTTTATGAAATATATTTCAGCCGGTATACATATGAATATTTCAATATTAAATCGGGTTCGTAATTCAATTTTACCGATAAACGACAGATTAGTTGTTTACCGGTATGTAAATAATTTTTAACAAGATAAAAATATGTAAATACTTGTACTTTATACATAATTTTAAAATACATAAACAATACAATATGTCTAGATATTTGTGAACAATAATCATTTGTGTGGTAGTCCATGATAATCGTCAAGTTGTTTAAAAAACACTACATTACGCCGCCTAGAAAAATACCAATCTTCTTAGGACGCGCCTATAAGTCGGACATAGAGTTTTGGACCAAAAATTGACTCCCAAAAATCCGACTTATAGGCGAGTATATACGGTACTTCTTGGCTATAAGCAGCCTCTGTGTCAAGTATGACTTCTCCATGCACCTCTAACTTAGAATATTAACATTTCTAAGACTTCATAATCTGAAACTCCTAAACTGTGCCCCTAAACTTGTCTGAATGACTTGTGTTCAGGGTCATGACATTTCTTTGATCATATTTTAATTAATCTTGTATAATTTTCTAAAGTTATTTCATAATAAAATTACATTATAGAGAAGAATTTTGCATTGCACACCCAGAAACCTTGACCTAGCTTGTCCAAATGATTATCATCTGATGCTGGTTGTTGCACATTCTTTGAACACAAGCAACCTCTGCACCTAGTATATTATTCTCCTGTTTATCTCATCTTGCAATTTATGGCAAGGACAAACAAGATGTGTTTGTGAAACACAAATGCCCCCGATAATGGCCAATTCTGAAGATGGCCAAGGTCAAAAGGACAAATATCTTGGTACCAGTAGAAAGATCTTGTCACAAGAAATGCTCATGTACAATATGAAAGCTCTAATATTTACCATTTAGAAGTTATGACCAATGTCAATTTTTTCTCAAAAAGTAGGTCAAATGTCAAGGTCAAAAGGTTTAGTACCCATGGAAAGGTCTTGTCATAAGGAATACTCATGTGAAATATCAAAGCTCTAGCTCTTACTGTTCAAAGGTTATTAGCAAGGTTAAAGTTTCAGACAGAATGACAGACAGGACAAAAACAATATTCCCCCCCCCCCCCCCTGGATCTTTGATCTAGGGGGCATAAAAATATCTGTAATCTTGTCCAAATGACCCTCTGCTAAGGTCAGGACATACCCTTAAGTTAAAGCAAACAAGGCTCAAAATTTTTCCAATTTCAAAGAAACAACAAAATGATCTAAATTAAGTAAACTTTGTCCAATCATTATGAAAACCCTAGGTGCAGATTTTTATATGTCTTTATGATTTGAGAGAGTGTACACATTTTAAGAAAATTCCATTAGCTAGTCTCCTAAAATGAGTACAGCCAAAATTATGCCTACAGACAAATCGACAGACAGACAGACCAACAGACAGACATGGCGATTCTAATATACCCTCCTAAACTTCATTTGCTTGGGAATAACAAAATATAATACAAATTATGACATACAAATACCTCGCTTTTTTCTTCCCGACTTCCTAGATGAGCTAGGGTGCCTCAGTATCTGCATTCCCTCTGAATATAGTCTACAACATTGAAGAGATAAAGCTTTAAAATTTTTGTACTGCTGTAAGTTACTATTAACAAAATGTAAATGAACTTTAAATATGTAATATACATATCGCGTTTTCCAAACACATAAACAAGTTACTGCCACCCTGTGTATGTGGGGACTCAGGCAAGTGTTGATGTCTCTATTTGAGTGAAATCCAATAAACGCATCTCTTTAAATTAGCTTTTAATTTGTGATTATTTTTATATACTTAGTGCTCTTACATACAGCTCTTACAGTGCTGTTAACAAAAAACAAACAACCCCCCCCCCCCCAAAAAAAAACCCCTGCTGTTTGTTATTATGCCTATGTCCTTGTTATGTATTTAATTATTCCTAAGGGTTGTTTTAAATTGTTTCATATGTTATTAGGGTAATCATATCATATCGCTATATATTAATAATGATATTTATGCATTTTAATTCTGACACTATGAATATTTTATTCACATGTATGTGCACATCGATTTTATATTATCTTTTCTTTCACATTTGTAAAGCGCTTTAGAGAACTAATGTTGATAGGGCGCTATATAAATCTTTTAATTACAATTACAATTATAAAGATACGTCTTTTTCTTTCATACTTTAACACGAATGGTAAATTCTAATAGAATTATACATATATTTAATTATTGCATTTCAGAAAAAGTTATATTTTTCATAAATCAATTGGCAAGGAAAATTATATTTACTGATCTTCAGGTAATTGATTAAATGTCTCTAATACTGAGAAAATTTTGAGGGTGTGGGTGTTTCTTTTATCGATATAGTATACATAAGTGTAAAGGTGAAGCATGAATATTCTGATACATGTAATTATCTTTTAATGCATTTCTCAATACCCGTTGAAAAATAAAATTCCCATTTTAGAAATTTTATAACGGCTTTGCTTTACTGATTCTTTTTACGCAGTGTGATTCTTTTTACGCGGCGATTTCAAAGTGTAAAGAACTCTGATGATGAGTAACTCATAACGTTTGAAGTAAATTTATAACAGCTTGGGGGAAATCAAACAATTAGATTTAACAACAGACGCAGATTATTGATAATTATAGTACGTCAGCTGTAGACCAAGCTAATACTCTCCCTATACCAAACGCTAACTTGTTTCCGCTGAAATTATATATTTTACATGTACATAAAAGTGATGATGAATTTACTGAACCCAAACACTGGATTTCCACTAAAATCTTTCGTCTTGCATAAAAAGACACGAAGTTCGGTGTTAATGTGAACACGTCTTATTGTCTGTGATGTATATACTATCTATAAGAAATTCATTAATTTTTGGTAATACACCTCTTGGATTTAGACCAAAAATAATAATTGTAAACATGTATGATATGTAGGAGCGAATTATCTCAAGAGAGGGGGCGAGTTGTCCCGAAGAGGGGGCGAGTTGTCTTGAGGGCGGGTTGTCTTAGGGGCGAGTTGTCCCGATGAGGGGGTGAGTTGTCTTGAGGGCGAGTTGTCTTGGGGGCGAGTTGTCCTGATACCTAGAATTCATATACACACTATGGCAAAAATATTACAATGTAGGTTCATTGTTAATATTATTAAAATATCATACATACATGTATATCATACTATTTTACCACTACCCCTACAACAGACATGGGCAATACTCATTATACTGCACAGGTATTTTAATCAATAAATATATATAAATAAATAAAAGGGGAAAACTCTATCTCTATAAATAGATGATAAATACACTATCTATCTATCTATATGCATCCCCCCCTCCCATTTTTCTATTTGTATGCATTTACTGATTAACAGCTGATTAAAAATTCAGATACCTGTAAATACTGGTAAACAGACAGACAGACAATGGTAATACATGTATATGCAGCACTGACTGATGTCTATAAACAATGATATCCTCATTTTATACTTACTAATACATAACTTTAAACACAGCACTAAGAAAATAATCTGACCCCCTTTGTTTTTTCTTCAGTCGGTCTACGGCACGAGAAAAATAATCTCCAAGTGCTGACAAATTCAAAAACTTCTGAATTTTTAACAATACTATTTTACATTTGTAAATGGTGCAAAATACAGATAATATTTTGAAACATAGCCTACACAAAATTGATTTACATAACTTCATTTATTTGAGAGTGTGAAATAACACGAGTGTGAAGATTAAAACACTGTTACGTAATCGTTAGAGATGTCTATGAAACTCACGATAGCATGTACCCAGTTCGAATCTCGTTATGGATTTATTTTTTTTTTCTATTTTATTTTTAGATATACATATAAATAATATCTGATTTCTTACAATTGAATAAGTAAAAAAATAAACAAAGATAAAAAATGTCATTTCTGCAACTTTATATGAAATTTACAAAAAGCCATGGGGATCTTCCCCACTCGATTGAACAGTCTGTACATGTTCTGGTGCCGGTGTAGCGGTGATCGCTGTCGCTAGTGTTCAGGGTCGCTCTAAAAATAGCGGTAGCCCTTGACCGAAACCCCTTTATTTTTTTTTAATTTAAGTTACACCGATTTGGCAACACTCTGAGAGAGAGAGAGAGAGAAATCCGGATCTGCTCTTGCCTTTTCATAAATTCAGTGAACTAGATTGGAGTTTCCATTTACTTAAAAAGTATATCTTCTTAACAGGACAAACATTGATAATTTAACATGAATTTGGTCTGGTATGAAAACACTGGATCTAGCTGCATGCACAAATGGGGATGGGGTTGGAGGGAAGAAAGGGGGGGGGGGACTTCATTTTGGGACAAATTACTTTATTTTTCATTCTATTCATATTGATGAGAGACACTTGAACCGCACATACTTTAAATGTCCTTGTCCCATTTGATTTCAACATCCTTTATTTGGAAATTTCTTTCAACGCCTATAAATCAACATATTATATAAAGTTCTTTATAGCCATGGCGTAAAGTCAACCATCAGATAAATTCACCCAAAATCTTTGCAACTGGTCGATGTTGGAATAAAATGAAATCTAAACAATTTCTTAAAATAAGGTAAACAATATTTTCCCCAAGAACTTGTTTAACCGCGCTTGACCACACCTTCCTTATTAGGGGGAAAGAGGCTGGAGCTATCCACCGGTTACCAGTTAATAATATCCAAAAACAGTGGTAATAAAGACCCAATTTTTTTGAGCTATGTACTTGTTTAATTTTCTTTGATATTGTCGCTATGAAACGGGGTTTATATCTTTGAAAATATTGAAAATATTTTGCCAAGCTAAGATAGAATATTCTAAAAAGGAAATTCCAGTTGTTCGTCAGTTTGTTATATATCAATGTTATACATTAAGATACGCATATTCATCAAAGAATGACAAATATACTGTGTATAATAATTCAATTCTCATTTAATATTTAGAGAATTGTTGCTTTTAACGATGTTCATATGTCTAAAAAAAAAAAACCGTGTACACCGATATTGTATTGAAGAGGAAATTCTAACTATTCCTTGATTCTGTATTTGTAAAACATTTTGTCAAATCAGTGATAAACCAAAATACTGAAGATAATCATGATGATATAAAACAAACACAAAAACATACAGAAAATGAAAACCATTGAACTATTTAAGCTTACACGCATCTAATTGTATCTTAGTCGTGTCAAAGGTCAACTTACTTTTTCTCACCATTACTGCAGAATAACGATACATCACATACCCCAATGTATTCAAACTAAACGGACGGGAACAAAAATATCAATTTTAAATCATTAATTGACTACTTATATTCAATTAAATCAACAAAAACACATACATTTGCATTGTCATCCACTCGACCTTGTTTCCGTAGGAAGTTTTTTTTGCGCATGCGCGAATATGGCAAGGATGCAAAGTGTGTAAGCACCCCATTATGGCTCGGTGTTGTGTGTAACAAAAGTCGTGTGTAACCCGGAAATTCACACTATACAAAATTTTGTATTTTCTGGGTAAAACACGATGAAAAATTCCGATTTCAAGGGGTCTGCAAACCTACGACACACTTTTGTGTCGTAGGTTCTGAAAATGTCGTAGGTTGCTCGTGTGTAACCTTATACGTGTCGTAAGTCCCGGCATAGTGCGCGAACACACACACACACACACACACACACACACACACACACACATATATATATATATATATATATATATATATATATATATAGCTAATAAATAGTCTAATATAAAATCTGGGTAAAATCTAGAAAATGTTAGCGTTCAATATCTTGAGGATTTATTGACCGCTAACTTTGCATTCCGTAAATTGTATGCGCCCGAAACATTCCGAGTATGAGCGTTCAATGTTGACGTTACCGTAACGAGGTAAACAAGCCAAAATGGCAGACGACGGTCCTCCGAATCTGACAGAGCCGGTATTTGCTATTTACTTAAGGTATTCAATGTATAATGACCATATTTCATATCTATTAAATGGATGGTGGAATATTTCTAATCATGGTATCATTTTGAAGGGTTCATCAAATAAAAATAATCCACCATAGGAATTTTCAAAATTTTGTTTACTGCTTGATTTATTTCACCTAGAATTTAACATTGAAGTATATGGGAAAAACATGTTTTATTACAATATTTTAAAAACAAATTATATTTTCATACTAATCTCTTGGTAAAAAGTTACATACACTTTCTTTTTATGAAAATATGAAATAAAATCAATCATTGACCACACACATTTCTAGAAAAATTAGATTTTTCTTATTTTTACAAAGGACAGACAACTCTTCCAAAACGTCTTAAGCGCAAAAAGGTCAGCTTCTAATCATTTACCAGTCATGTGAATTTCATCTGCTTCACATTCATCATTATTTAACAATAAACTTCTATGTTGATCTAAATCCTTCAAAATTGTTCATTAGTCTTTCATTATACATGGAATACCTTAAGCAAAATGTTTTACTGTACATAAATTATGATGCCCCCATTTACAAAATCAGTTTGCTTCATGCATTAATGATGGGTTAAATATTGAACAGTTAAGAAGTACTATAGGGTTATTGAACTTATATTGGTGAATATTGGCACGAGTTGGCTGTAAAAATGCACGAGCTTGCGAGTGCATTTTGACAGCCAACGAGTGCCAATATTCACCTATATAAGTTCAATAACCCTTTTATTATATAGCTAAAGTATTTAGTTGTTAAATTATATCCCTTTTCACTCAAACTACTCCAAAATAGACGAGAATTCATCAATATTGGCAGTGTACAATAACAGCATGCATTTCTTAACTGTTCAATATTTAACCCGTCATTAATGCATGAAGCAAACTGATTTTGTAAATGGGGACATCATAATTTATGTACAGTAAAACATTTTGCTTAAGTAAATATCAAATACCGCCTCTGTCAAATTCGGAGGACCGTCTTTTGACATTTTTGCTTGTTTACGTCGTTACGGTAACGTCAATATTGAACGCTCATACTCGGAATGTTTCGGGCGCATACAATTTACCCAATGCAAAGTTAGCGTTCAATAAATTCTCAGGATATTGAACGCTAACATTCTCTAGATTTTACGCAGATTTTATATTAGACTATTTATAAGCTATATAATAATATAGGGTTATTGAACTTATATCGGTGAATATTGGCACGAGTTGGCTGTGAAAATGCACGAGCTTGCGAGTGCATTTTGACAGCCAACGAGTGCCAATATTCACCTATATAAGTTCAATAACCCTTTTATTATATAGCTAAAGTATTTAGTTGTTAAATTATATCCCTTTTCACTCAAACTACTCCAAAATAGACGAGAATTCATCAATATTGGCAGTGTACAATAACAGCATGCATTTCTTAACTGTTCAATATTTAACCCGTCATTAATGCATGAAGCAAACTGATTTTGTAAATGGGGACATCATAATTTATGTACAGTAAAACATTTTGCTTAAGTAAATATCAAATACCGCCTCTGTCAAATTCGGAGGACCGTCTTTTGACATTTTTGCTTGTTTACGTCGTTACGGTAACGTCAATATTGAACGCTCATACTCGGAATGTTTCGGGCGCATACAATTTACCCAATGCAAAGTTAGCGTTCAATAAATTCTCAGGATATTGAACGCTAACATTCTCTAGATTTTACGCAGATTTTATATTAGACTATTTATAAGCTATATAATAATATAGGGTTATTGAACTTATATCGGTGAATATTGGCACGAGTTGGCTGTGAAAATGCACGAGCTTGCGAGTGCATTTTGACAGCCAACGAGTGCCAATATTCACCTATATAAGTTCAATAACCCTTTTATTATATAGCTAAAGTATTTAGTTGTTAAATTATATCCCTTTTCACTCAAACTACTCCAAAATAGACGAGAATTCATCAATATTGGCAGTGTACAATAACAGCATGCATTTCTTAACTGTTCAATATTTAACCCGTCATTAATGCATGAAGCAAACTGATTTTGTAAATGGGGACATCATAATTTATGTACAGTAAAACATTTTGCTTAAGTAAATATCAAATACCGCCTCTGTCAAATTCGGAGGACCGTCTTTTGACATTTTTGCTTGTTTACGTCGTTACGGTAACGTCAATATTGAACGCTCATACTCGGAATGTTTCGGGCGCATACAATTTACCCAATGCAAAGTTAGCGTTCAATAAATTCTCAGGATATTGAACGCTAACATTCTCTAGATTTTACGCAGATTTTATATTAGACTATTTATAAGCTATATAATAATATAGGGTTATTGAACTTATATCGGTGAATATTGGCACGAGTTGGCTGTGAAAATGCACGAGCTTGCGAGTGCATTTTGACAGCCAACGAGTGCCAATATTCACCTATATAAGTTCAATAACCTTTTTATTATATAGCTAAAGTATTTGGTTGTTAAGTTATATCCATTTTCACTCAAACTACTCCAAAATAGACGAGAATACATCAATATTGCCAGTGTGCAATAACAGCATGCATTTTTTAACTGTTCAATATTTAACCCGTCATTAATGCATGAAGCAAACTGATTTTGTAAATGGGGACATCATAATTTATGTACAGTAAAACATAATGCTTAAGTAAATATCAAATACCGCCTCTGTCAAATTCGGAGGACCGTCGTCTGCCATTTTTCCTTGTTTACGTCGTTACGGTAACGTCAATATTGAATGCTCATACTCGGAATGTTTCGGGCGCATACAATTTACGCAATGTAAAGTTAACGTTCAATAAATTCTCAGGATATTGAACGCTAACATTCTCTAGATTTTACGCAGATTTTATATTAGACTATTTATTAGCTATATAATAAATGCTGTTATTGCACACTGCCAATGTTGATGAATTCTCGTCTATTTTGGAGTAGTTTGAATGAAAAGGGATATAATGTAACAACTAAATACTTTATCTATATAATAAAAGGGTTATTGAACTTATCTAGGTGAATATTGACACTCGTTGGACGCCAAAGTGCGATGACCACGCCAAAGTCCGATGGTGCGGAGTTCAGTAACGCTTGTGACGACACGTCATTGTGACGTCATTCTTAACGTCAAAATGAAACCGAAGAAATGCAACTCGGACGACAGCAACGGCAAGCAATCGTAACTACTCGGCTATTTCCGTAACCGCAAATGAACCTCGTATGTGATTCGACGCCATCAGAGTTGGTTGCTACGTATACGTAAACGTAACTTTGACGTCACAGTCGTACGTTACACTATGAAACGTGAACTTTCAAATGCATCTAAGATATTATACACATTTAAGGTATTGTACCACTATCTATTTCCACTTACATGTTATGTATTAGAGTGAATAAGACGTTAATGATACCAAAACTGAATCTGTGGTGAAAATATAAATAACATATTATTCAGGGATTCGGTTCTGGCCTTTTAACACTCATTCCCGGCGCGCTTCCGCCGAAGAAATGCATCGATTTGATGCAATTCTTGCGCCGATCCAAATCCTAGTCTTCTTACCGGTTACGGAAAAGGACGAGCACATGATCCGATTGCAACGGCAAGGTATACGAGGTTGAGGATAGTGAGAACAGCAAAGTACATTTGTTGTCGAACTATCTTCTTCGCCCAAACCTTCTTTAATTCATGATCATTTATTTACTTGTGACGTACACGTATATTTAAAAAAAAATCCCGGGAATATGCTATAATGCAAAACATTCAATACGATTTCGCGTTGGAACGTTCTGTGTTTAATAACACGACAACTAAATGGTAATGAAATAAGTTGAACTTCTTATTTTTATGCATGGATTTTGCACTGATATTTTAGTGAAACAACACACGGTTGGTACAGTATGTACCACAACACTGTGTCGTTTACAAACCAATGGATTTCGGCGTGCCACACCATCGCAATTTGGCGCATGAGTGTGGACCATCGTACCTTGGCGTGTCATACCATTGGGGTTTGGCGCAGACCATCGGGGGTTGGCGTGACCATCGCACTTTGGAGTCCCATCGCATTTTGGAGTCTTATATATATATATATATATATATATATATATATATATATATATATATTAGATTTATTAATTTTTTATTTCACAAATATTGACATAAGACAAAAAAACATTTGTAATTTTTCTAACCACTTTCACACTCATACTCACACTCATACTTTTGTTGGTAAGTGCTTGCATTTTTAATATAGTCGTAACAGAAAAATTATAACAATACAGAGCTCGAGTAAATAGATAAAAGTACATGTGGCTTCAAAAGTAGAAAAAAATATTGCTTAAAATAATAAAATTATCACTTTTTTATGTTGTCAAAAAATGTTTTCCATACATGCCAGGTATTTTCAAATTTTTCTATTTCTAACTTCTGATACGCAATACATTTTTCAATTTTGTATTTGTTGTATAGATAGAACAATAATTCCAAAATTCTTGGCAATTTGGGGTTTTTTTTCAAACAAGAAAAAAATATATTGTTTTGTATATAGGATAAGGAAATTTACAATTATGTTGCCTTTCGACAATGGGAGTTCACCTAATGAAATATTAAGTACATTAAAACCTATTCTTTTGGAAGTTGTTTTATAACTGTGCATGCTCAGATTGCTCCATAACATAGATACATTGTCTCAACTTCATCATTACAAAACGTAGAACAATCAAAAGACACAACATTGATTTTTTCAAGATAATAATTGACAGGCCGAATTCTATGAAGTATTCTATATTGTAACCATTGAATAGTAGAGTCCTTGGTAGTCTTAAAACATACAGTAAAAGCATCCTTAACACATATTTCTATTCCATTTTAAAGTTACCAGCTCTAAGTTCCACTTTGAAACAGAAGTAGGTATATCATGGTTTACATTTAACTGTTTGTAAACAGATTTAGTACATTTAGTTTGCAAAATCAAAGGTTTATAATATAATGGAATATGAGGTGTAAAAGATATATTGATTAAACCTTTGTTTTCAAACAATTTCAGATGAGTTGATGATGCACTCAATACACTGTTATATTGTAATATACAAACATGTATATCAAATTTATGTTGAAAAAGGTTACGTGATAAAAGATTCCCTTTGTCATCTAGGAAATCGTCAATGAGTTTTACATCTTTTTATACCAGCTTTTGATAAACAGTGTTTTCATATCCACTCCAATATTAGAATTATACCACACAGGAATAATGGGATAGGTTTCCTTGTAGAAATTTTTGTCAAAGGATTCTATTACATGGAGCATAGAATTAAAAACATCTTGCCAAACAATATTGTTTTCTGGAATGACACATTCAGAGATAAATGCATCTCCAAAATCAAGTAATTTGTCAACAACATCATGACCATTAATTGCTTCAAAAATAGCTACCAAGGATTTATTTCCAATTAATAACCTTTTCAACCATGAACATTTTAAAGACATGATAAAATTGTTGATGTCCACCATTTTAGACCTCCATGTTGATGGTCTTGACTTACAATAGAAAGTTTTACTTTGTCACATTTTCCATTCCAAATAAATTCAAAAATTTCTTTACTCAATGAATTAATTATCTCCTTTTTCGGTGTTGGTAGTGATAGAAATAAATGGTTTATTTTTTTTAAATAATTAATGTTTTAACCACTATAACCCGACCAATTGGTGTTAAAACTCATCTTTTCCAATGTTGTAGCATGCTCTTTATTTTAGGAATCTGTATGTTGTAGTTTAAATCTGTAATTTGTTGCAAGTCTACTGAAAAGTTAATACCTAATAAATTAAAAGTTGTTGAACCCCAGTCAAGTTTCTATCTAGTATGATGAAAGACCTGATTTGAAAACTTTTTAAATATGATCCAAACAATTTTTGTTTTTGAGTTGTTTACCTTCCAACCAGAAAGTTTAGAGAAAACATCTAAGGTATCTAATGCTGTAAAAAGTTACTTAGGTGTTCCATTAGGATCAAGTGATGTATCATCTGCATATTGACTTATTTTGTGTTCCTTATCACATATAACAATGCCTTTTATATCCTTATTTTCTTTAATTAAAATTGCAAGAATTTCTGCACAAAGGAGGAACAAATAAGGTGCAACAGGGTTGCCTTGTCTACAGCCCCTCTCAATATTAATTGAGTAGATAAAATCCCACTCTGTAATACTGCAGCCCTAAAATTTGTATTAAGAATCTTCACCCATTCAATAATGTATTCTCCATCTTAATACGTTATATGTAAATGACCATGAAATGGAGTCGAAAGTTTTTTCAAAATCAATTAAAACCAATAGTCCTGGTATATTTGTACTTTCTATATAATGCATAAGATCATAGATAAATCTGGTATTTTCTCCAATGTATCTTCCCTTTACTGAATCCCATGTATATGAAAAATCACAAGCTATCGCGTGCCTATCCAAGCCATTGATTGGCTAACAAACTTGAGGCCCCCAACGGGGTAAAGTTATACGAGGTCCCCAATAGGGTAAATGACACATATATACGCTTTAAACATAAATGTTATTATGTTCCATAATATTGATTTGATTCTGTTACCAAGACAACCTGAAATAAATTTCTACATAATGTAATAGGTCGCCAGGTGGTTTTTTTTCAATTGTCTAGGTTTATCACCTTTAAGCAAACATGAAATAATCCCCAATTGCTGAGAGATGTGAAACTCTGTTTTGGAGAACATACAGTTAACAGATTTTAATATGAGTTCTTTCAGATCTGTCCAAAAAAAAAAAATAATTTACACTATATCCATCATTACCTGGAAATTTATTGTTTTTCATATCTTTTTAATACTTCAAACACTTCTTTTTCAGATATTGTTCTTTCCAAAGACTCTGAAATATTTTTGTCAAACTTTGGAACACAATATTGAATAATTTTGTAAGATCTAAATCTAAAAGTTCCGAGTCTTTATTTGTATATAGAGTTTGGTAAAAACATTTAACTTCATTAAGTATATCCTCCTGGTCATAGATCATACCATTTCCTTCAACTTCTATTTTTTAATAGTTTTATTCAAAGAATTGCGTTTTTCCAGATTGCAGAAATACCGTGTGGGTTTCCCCCTTCCTCTATCCATCTAGCTTTAGATCTTATAATATGAACTTCCCTTTTTTCTTTACTGAAGTTTTCTAAAATCAACCTCTTTTCTTCAATAAGATGCAATTATATTTTTCCTCAGTTTCTAAGTGACCTATTTCTTCAAGAAGAGACATTTCTTTTCCCATTGTTTTTTTCTTGTAGGAAGAGTATGAAATAGTAACACCCCTTATTTCCATAAGTAAGACCCCCAATAGTATACTATCATCAACAGATCTTGTGTTATCCGTGTCACTTTTAATATATTGTCTACAGACTTTATGAATAGTTTTTTTTTACTCTCTGTACATATTCTCTGTCTAAGAGAAGACTATTATTGAATTTCCAAAGTCCATATCCCCTTTTAAAAGAGCTAAATTTTAATTCTACAACTATGGAGTGAGCTGATCTACAACCAGGTTTAAAGATTAAAAAAATAAAAAAGATAAAAAATGTGTGTGTGTGTGTGTGTGTGTGTGTGTGTGAGACTCTAAAGTGAGATGGTCTGCGCCAAAGTGCGATGGTTTGTTAAAGTTACGGACGCCAATGTGCGACGGTCACGCCAAAGTCCGATGGTTCGGAGTTCAGTAATGTTTGTGACGCCACGTCATTGTGATGTCATGCTTAACGTCTTTCAAAATAAAACCAAACAAATGCAACACGGACGACAGCAACGGCAAGATATACAAGGTGAAGGATAGTGAGAACGGCAAAGTACATTTGTTGTCGAACTATCTACTTCGCCCAAACATTCTTTAGTTTGTGATCATTTATTATTTGTGACGCACACGTAATACAATCCCGGGGATATGCTATAATGCAAAACATTCCATACCATTTCGAGTTGGAACATTTTGTGTTTAATAACACGACAACTAGATGGTAATGAAATAAGTAACTTCTCACTTTTTATGCATGGATTTTGCACTGATATTTTGGTGAAACAACACGCGGTTGGTACCGTCTGTACTACAACACTGCGTCGTTAACAAACCAATGATTTCGACGTGTCAGACCATCGCACTTTGACGTGTCAGACCATCGCACTTTGGCGTGTCACACCATCGGAGTTTGACGTAGACCATCGGGGTTTGGCGTGACCATCGCACTTTGGAGTCCCATCGCACTCCAACTGCCCTTTCAAAAGATGAAATTCTTCAAAACCATGCTTCAGTTTTAGACACATTTAATATCCCAGTCAATGGGTCGAGTGAATATGAGTTACCGTACCTATATTGGATTCTTAAACTACATAAAAACCCTTACAAACAAAGATACATTGCTGGATCCAGTAAGTGCTCTATCAAGCCCCTATCTTTGCTCCTCACGAAAATGTTAACAGCTGTGAAGGAGAAACTTCAAACTTACTGTGCGACTACATATACCAGAAGTGGTGTTAATCAAATGTGGATTCTAAAACATTCTAAATAACTTTTAGTAAACTTGAAATCACAGAATTTCCCCCAAATCAATAACATTAAAACCTATGACTTTTCAACACTATACACGACCATTCCTCACGATAAATTAAAGACTAGACTTTTTGATATCATAGACAGTTGCTTCTTCAACAAAAACGGAAAACGGAAATATTCATAATTAGTGATCAGCCATTCAAAAACTTACTTTGTTAAACACCACTCTGATTCCACGCACAAGTACTCTGAAGTTGAAATAAAAAATATGCTAGAGTTCCTCATTGACAATATCTTCGTGGTCTTTGGTGATCAGGTTTCCCAACAGTCTGTTGGAATTCCCATGGTCACGAATTGTGCTCCTTCGTTAGCTGACTTGTTTCTATATTCATATGAAGCAGAATTTATTCAAAAACTTATACGTGAGAAGAAAAAATCTCTCGCTGTGGCCTTCAATTCGACATTTAGATATATCGATGACGTTTTGTCTATTAACAATAATAGCTTTCATTCATATGTCGATTTGATATATCCCTGAGAGCTCGAAATAAAGGACACCACAGAGTCGTCCACTTCTGCTTCATACTTAGATATTTTATTGAAAGTAGACATTAACGGCAAACTGACAACTCAACTGTATGACAAACGGGATGATTTCAGCTTCTCCATCGTCAATTTCCCATATTTATGTACCAATATTCCATTATCACCTGCATATGGTGTTTATATATCTCAACTGATTCGATATGCAAGAGCTTGTTCTGCGTATAGTCAGTTTTAAGATCGAGGTAAGCTACTGACAAACAAGTTGATGGTACAGAGGTTTCAACAGTCTCGATTGAAGTCAGCATTTCGCAAATTCTATGGTCGTTATAACGATCTAGTTCGTCAGTACAACCTCGCATTGGGTCGAATGCTGTCTGACATGTCTCATGCCGATTGTTAAGCCGTTCTTGGCACACTGATTTTGACTGCGGATAACTCCGTTTACCTGATCAGGATATAGGGGCTCACGGCGGGTGTGACCGGTCAACAGGGGATGCTTACTCCTCCTAGGCACCTGATCGTACCTCTGGTGTGTCCAGGGGTCCGTGTTTGCCCAACTATCTATTTTGTATTGCTTATAGGAGTTATTAGATTGATCACTGTTCGTTATCTTCATCTTGCACTTTGGAGTCTTACACACACACACACACACACTCACACACACACACACACACACACACACACACACACACACACACACACATATATATATATATATATATATATATATATATATATATATATATATATATTTGTAAACAAAAAATACTCTCGACCACTTTCACACATCTTCCACATTTGTAAACAAAAGCTTAATATTGATCCCGAATGTATTTAGTTTGAGTCCCGATCCCGATGACAAAATACCTGCGCGGATTTTAGGTTTGTCTCCGCAAGAATAAACACACTAGCGCCGGTGTTTAAGTTTCTCATTCACATCATCCAAAATGTCGAATTTATGTCTGTTTCCGCTACTATCGATGGCGAACACTTTATCACTGAAGTACCATGCTGAATGAATCCTAGAGTCTTCGTTTAGGTCGCGGATGAGCTTAATGTTCATGGGTGTTATATGGTCGTGCATAATGAAGTGTTTCTTCACTTTGTCCTGTGATCGATTCTTTATCACTCTTATCTTTGTCCCTGGGTCACGAAATTTGGCTATTACCGGTCTTGGACCGTCCCTCACTCCACCTGGTACCCGATGAATGGCCACAATAACTGCAGGTGCCAAATCAATATTGACCAACTCTCTGAGGATTTTGTACAAGTCCTCACGCAAGTTTTCACCCTGTTTTTCCTCCCACCGCAGGAACTTTATGTTACTTTTTTAGAGTATTGCTGATTTTGATTTGCAAGTCTAATCGCACTGTCTGCTCTACTCTGCAGTAGTTTAAGGTTTTCTTTCATGCCTCGTAGCTCCCGTGCTTGGTCACAGAATTTCTCACGTAGCGTCTCAAAGTCAAGGTTGAAGCCGTCTGAGATCTCTCTAACGTGTCCTTTAAATTCTTTCCTATTGTTCTCAAGTTTTTGTTCAAATTCTTTCTTTACATCGGCTTTGATTTCTTTTGTGGTGTTTTCTTTCATTTCTGTCAGAATTGTGCTTTTCACGACACAATGTCTTTGATTTCTATTTTGCTCACCATATTGTCTTTAATCTCCGACAAACTGTCCTGAATCAATTTCAGGTCCATTGAAATACTTAATGCACCTGGATGGGCCCCGCCTGATGGAGAGTCCATATCTGAGCTGTCTGTTCTCTTCTGTTTTCTAGCCGACGCTTTTTCAGACACTGTGGAACTTCTAACGGCTTGAGGAACACTGTAGATTTAATTGCACCAGTTTTCTCTCCGGTGTTTTCAGAATTTCCGTTTGCTTTCTATCTGCTTTTTTCTCTTTCTTTTGCTTATTGTCCGCCATTGAGTAGTAATCACGATAGACACAATGATTGACAATACCTTCCAAAAAGTATCCAAAATACTCACATACGTTTTAAAGTATCACAGTAGTGTCAATCAGATTCCAAATATTTAAAAAACAATCCGGCCTATGAACGTCAAAAATAGAAGAAATTTTGATGAAATAAGCGGAGCTCTTTCACCTGTGTCAGTACTACTCCATCACGGGGTGGGTATTTTTACCGCCGGATACCGTCAGACACAGCTGAACACCGCTGACCACCAAAAATATTATGTATATATTAAAATAAATCCCCAAAACAGACCATATGTGAATAATTCAACGTATTTAATTCATATAATGAACTTATATCTATTAATAATGTGATAGAATACTGTAAAAGTTATGTACAACCACCGCCGAACACCTAAGATGTGCTTTATAGTATGAAAGGTAGGTATCATGATTCTTGTAAGAAATATCACAAATAATTTATGATGTTTGAAGCATTTTTAAAAACCTAAAAATAGGAAAACGCAACATATTTAATGTGTAACTAGGCCTGTCTGTGACCTGATAAATCACCGCCGAACTGGTCTTACGAAAAAGTACTCTGGTAACATTTCATAATTCAGCGCCAAGTAGGCCTACTCACTTTTTGTAGGTGTTTATGCCTCATGTTAACTGAATAAATATATAAATTTGGAATACAAAGTGTATTCTTTCATTATTTTTGGAAATACATCAGACTACAGTTTATCGTTTGACTCCGATCCCGATCAAATTTAAGCACATTGTTGATCACCAAATATAAACGAGTACAATTAAATAAAAAAAAAATAGATCAGATAATTAAATAAATAAGATAAATAAATGCAAGGTGAAGATAACGAACAGTGATCAATCTCATAACTCCCACAAGCAATACAAAATAGACAGTTGGGCAAACACGGACCCCTGGACACACCAGAGGTGGGATCAGGTGCCCAGGAGGAGCAAGCATTTCTATTTCAATAATTCAATGCATCGTTTGTATTTGTATCAATAACTGTAAAGTTTATATATATGTAGCTCCACCGAACACTTGCTGCCCACCGCCGAACATCTGAATACTACCGCCGAACACTTAAGTATGTTAAAAAAAATTTATTTACAGTCTGAGAAGTGTGTATCATGATTCTTGCAATAAATTTCACGAATTATTCACGATGTTTTTGTAGCAATTTTGGACTTAAGAATATAAATGAAAACACGGTGTATCCCGGTCTATATCTTTTGAATTAGTGTTTGGTGGTGGTATAATGTGAACCTATTATATAATGTTATCATTTAAAGATTGAATCAAATAAAGGAATACTTTACAAGATGATAACAAAATAAAATAAAGTGTAAGCGAGTGTTTGCAACATTTCATATCTATCCGTGAATTGATATCAACATTGAACTATTTATGTATCTCAGGCCTAACCTGTTCATAAAACAGTCATTCCACATGATCCAGGAAAAAATATAATGAATATGTGAATAATTCAACGTATTTAATTCACATTAGGAACTTACATGCATTAATAATGTGATAGAATACTGTAAACGTTATGTACAACCATCGCCGAACATATGTATACTACCGCCGAACACCTAAGATGTGCTTTATAGTATGAAAGGTGGGTATCATAATTCTTGTAGGAAATATCACAAATAATTTATGATGTTTTTAACATTTTTGTTTTACCTATAGATGTCGTTGACATTTGCAAACAAGTATTTTGTGAATGTTTTCACATTTTTTGTTTATGGGGAAAACTTCGAGAATTTTACAAACACAATATGAACATTCGCAAACTTGTATTTTGCTTTAAGGAACTTAACCCCTTGTTTATATATCAAGTTGTTAGACATTAAGGCGAGGGGTATCTATGAATTACCGAGTTATTTGTAAGAGATATACGAGTGGACTTTTGCGAGAAGGGCTGACTTTCACAATCAACGACTGACTTGGACATTTAAGCCTGCGTATGGTATGGAAGCATGATATCGTTAAATATATGTAATATCGACTTGTTGGCATTTATACAGGGAACTTCTACTGCCTCGCTCTTGAGCTAGCTTTTATCTTCTTGGTGATTTCTCTTGATCACGTAAAAGCAAAGGCGAGCGTGTTCAAACCGCTGCACGTTACAAAATCGTGGCAGGGTAGTGACTACTGTTTGGTGGGAGGCCTGATTCAGATAGAGTATCTCTGGGACTTTGTGTCCATGTACGAACGGGGTCTCGTCAGGGGACGACGGCGGTTGTCGTCGTGGACGGCGGATGCCTTTGCCGAAGAGGTGCCAAACAATCAGAGAAGGTCCATGCTAAGCTTCGGAACGAAGATTCCCTGAGCGTAGGAAGTGTAGCGCACAGTATGTAAGAAATTTATACTGCTTCGCTAGCGAGCTACATGTAGCGTTTCTAGTGATATGGTAGTATTTCTTTAAGCAACGGCGAGCGTGTTCAGATCACTGTACGTTACAATATTATTATAGTTCGCCTGTTAGGTTTTAAACCACCTGAACGTCTTTCATTTATCTGACAATTAAGAATAAAAACAATTTCATTTTTGTATGCATACTTACATTGTAGGTGTAAAATATTAAATCGCACAGATACATTGGCTCATGTTCAAACTTTACAAAAAGTCATCGCAACATGATAAATGGAATGTACATGTAAGTTTATTATGCAGGAGCTTTGCGGGTTTTTTTTATCATAAAAAATGTATGAAGTTGTTATACAGGTTTATTCAATCAAACACATACATATACAACACAGTGCATGCTAAGCGTACCAACAATTCGGAATTACATGTACATCTGCACTAATGTGGATCTGTAGCTCTCTTGGAAAATATTTGGTCATACCAGATAGCTACAGATCCACCCCTTCTAAGAATCTTCGATTTACGGCGCAGGTCGCTGTATTATTGCATCATAATATCAAAAAATTCCTACCATATTTTCCCAGTATATTTATGTCCAAACATTTATCAAATCCCCCATGTGAATCGAAAACTCGCAACTTCAAATGATTTCTTTTTTAAAGATATCCATGCTACGTAGCAGTCAATTCGAACCCTGTTGATTTTTTTTATATCTATTCATTCTATCCAATATGAAGTACGTATTCGGTCTTCATGTATAATAAACACGAATATTGGACATAAATATTGAAAAGTAATTCTAGCACGTTATGAAAGTCCATTCTCTCACCAGAGGGCGCGTTACGCAAGCTTCACATACACCTCTGTCAACGCTTGGAATCACGTGACAATATAATCAGATGATATAAACAATAATTCTTGGTTTCCTTTCCGTTTAAAAGTTCTGGTAACAGGTGATGCCATCAGGCTCTTTTCATAGCCCACTGGCACTTTGAAAAGTACATATTTACCATTTAGCTGTGTGTCTCTTATTTCACAAGTTTTATCGTATTTTTACAGCCTTTCTTACTTTTGATTCCATGTTCACCACGTGGATGTCTTACATTCATACGCATATTAAGAAGTAGTTCCAAATTTAGGATCAGAAAACGGTGATTTTAAACAATTTACAGTAAGCATCAATTTAATACCACCAAAAACATTTTAAAGTATGACTAAATATTTAGTCGAAAACATAAATTTTGGATATTAGAAACTTTTACAAGATTTAAAACAGAACTTAGCGGGGATGGAACTGGAATTATTTCATCTAAAATATTTTAATAACAAGAGGCCTATGGCATAGCAATAAAGAAAATATATGCTATCAATGACATTTTAAAAGATATCAAAAATAGTTTACACATACACATTATATATACCAAGTTTCGCCCCGCCTTGGAGTCAGTACGTCTACCCCGGAGATCATGAAATTCACAAATTCGGTAGAGGCCTAGATCTATGCATATAGGTTTTTCTTACAGATGAGAGGTTGTAGGGAAGATGCTTTAACATTGATCAATTTTTGCTCCATCCGTAAGGCTCAGGGGATGCAGGATTGATTGAATATTGTTTAACGTCTCTCTCGAGAATGTTTCATTCATATGGGGACGTCGCCACTGCCGATGAAGGGCTGCAAAGTTTAGGCCTATGCTTGACGCTTATGGCCTTTGAGCGGGGGGGGGGGGGGGGGGGTATCGTGCCACACCTGCTGTGACACGGGACCTCGGTTTTGCGGTCTCGTGCGAAGGATCGCCCTATTTAGTCGCCTTCTACGACAAGCAAGGAGTACTGAGGACCTATTCTAACCCGGATCCCCACGGGAGCGGGGTTGCAAGAGGAATATGTGGGAATATTAGGTCAAATAGACTTTACTTTTCCAGAAACAGCATGAGTATGGAAATGAACCGGAACAACTCGATACTCTTTGGACACCTAACATTTTTGTACATTGCATCGGTTCATCATTTATTCATGTATGTACAGATATGTCACGAAAAGGTTTCCGTATTATATGCTGTGTCAAAGTCAGTCGTTGACTGTAAAAGTCAGCCCTTCTCGCAAAAGTCCTATAGGCAGTATTAATCCAGAATTTGTAATCGCATTGCAAATAGCAGTTTCGAGCTCCAGCGTCTCTGAGTAACTTCTACAGTGACCTAACATGTTTAATAGTGTAATTAACTCAGTACTTCTCGTCAGATGGTGCATAGTAATTTTAAACGTGAGTTGCTTAGGTAATATCCATTTGCCATTCATAGCTGAGACACATACATATGTATGCCCTGAGAGTACCATTTAGCACATCTTTTTGCCCTGAGAGTACTATTTAGCACATCTTTTTGCCCTTCAGAAAAAGGCTTATAGGATATACATCAATAGAATGTCTTCTTTCACACCTTTTCTACTTCAAAGGGCACACCTGTGGTAGTAGGGAGCAAGGTATTAAAGCAGAAAATCCTTACAATACACCGATCTAATTAAAATTAGCCGCTACGTTTTATTATAACAAATAGAACGTAAGGGCTAATTTTAACTAGACTGTATAATACACATACAATATACACGTACAATGAATATACAGAGTCTCTAAGCCAGGCGTTTGTATATATGTAAAAATATCAAAGGAAAGATGAGGAACTGATACCAAAAACAAAATAAAAATAAATGAATAAATTATCCATACAAGTATTGTATTATTTATTACCAAAAGCAGTACTGCTGATAGGATACACAGAACATATATTACAATAATAACATCAACATAGGTTCTGCCTGTTGCCCGATCCTGTTGAGTTTCTCAATAGAATATGTTTAAATTAAAAATGAGTTATGATAAAAAAAAAATTAAGCACGAAATAGAGCATGCGTTTCAAATAATATAAAGAATCTTTTGTCAATCTACCAAGAAGAGACAATGACGAAGTTGGACAAAAACTATTGACAAATAACAACTTGGAAAGTATAAATCACGTTTTTGAAGAAGGTGTGGATCTACTCCAGACTTGATAAAAAATTTTACATAACTGCTTGACCACCCAGAGGGAGATAGACGACTAACAACGTAGCTTCGTTTTAGAAGGGTGGGGGTATACTATTTCATACTCTTCCTACAAGAAAAAACAAAGGGAAAAGCAAGAAATGTCTCTACTTGAAGGAATAGGTCACTTAGAAACTGAGGAAAAATATACTTGCATCTTATTGAAGAAAAGAGGTTGATTTTAGAAAACTTCAGAAAAGAAAAAATGGAAGTTCATATTATAAGATCTAAAGCTAGATGGATAGAGGAAGGGGGGGGGGGGAACCCACAAGGTATTTCTGCAATCTGGAAAAACGCAATTATTTGAATAAAACTATTAAAAAAATAGAAGTTGAAGGAAATGGTATGATCTATGACCAGGAGGATATACTTAATGAAGTTAAATGTTTTTATCAAACTCTATATACAAATAAAGACTCGGAACTTTTAGATTTAGATTTTAACAAAATTATTCAAAAATGTGTTCCAACGTTGGACAAAAATATTTCAGAGTCTTTGGAAAGAACAATATCTGAAAAAGAAGTGTTTGAAGTATTAAAAAATATGAAAAACAATAAATTTCCAGGTAGTGATGGATATAGTGTAAAAAGTTTCCCTTTTTTTTTTTTTTTTTTTTTTGGACAGATCTGAAAGAACTCATATTAAAATCTGTTAACTGTGTTTTCTCCAAAACAGAGCTTCCCATCTCTCAGCAATTGGGGATTATTTCATGTTTGCCTAAAGGTGATAAACCTAGACAATTTTTTTTTTAAAAACTGGCAACCTATTACATTGTTAAATGTCTTGTTTAAACTTATTTCAGGTTGTCTTGGTAACAGAATCAAGTCTAATTTAGATCATCTTATTTCAGACTTCCAGTCTGGATTCATAAAGGGAAGATACATTGGAGAAAATACCAGATTTATCTATGATCTTATGCATTATACAGAAAGTAAAAATATACCAGGACTATTGGTTTTAATTGATTTTGAAAAAGCTTTTGACTCCATTTCATGGTCATTTATATATAAAGTATTATTAAATATTTCGGTTTTGGTGAATACATTATTGAATGGGTGGAGATTCTGAATACAAATTTTAGGGCTGCAGTGTTACAGAGTGGGTTTTTATCTACTCAATTCAATATTGAGAGGGGCTGTAGACAAGGCGACCCTGTTGCACCTTATTTGTTCCTACCTTTGTGCAGAAATTCTTGCAATTTTTATTAAACAAAATAAGGACATAAAAGGCATTGTTATATGTGATAAGGAACACAAAATAAGCCAATATGCAGATGATACATCACTTGATCCTGATGGGACACCTAAGTCACTTTTTACAGCATTAGATACCTTAGATTTTTTCTCTAAACTTTCAGGTTTGAAGGTAAACAACTCAAAAACTAAAATTGTTTGGATCATATTTAAAAAGTTTTCAAATCAGGTCTTTCATCACACTAGATGGAAACTTGACTGGGGTTCAACAACTTTCAATTTATTAGGTATTAACTTTTCAGTAGACTTACAACAAATTACAGATTTAAACTACAACATACAGATTCCTAAAATAAAGAGCATGCTACAACATTGGAAAAGACGAGTCTTAACACCAATTGGTCGGGTTACAGTGGTTAAAACATTAATTATTCCGAAAATAAACCATTTATTTCTATCACTACCAACACCGAAAAAGGAGATAATTAATTCATTGAGTAAAGATATTTTTGAATTTATTTGGAATGGAAAATGTGACAAAGTAAAACGTTCTATTGTAAGTCAAGACCATCAACATGGAGGTCTAAAAATGGTGGACATCAACAATTTTATCATGTCTTTAAAATGTTCGTGGTTGAAAAGGTTATTGATGGGAAATAAATTCTGGGTAGATATTTTTGAAGCAATTAATGGTCATGATTTTGTTCACAAATTACTTGATTTTGGAGATGTCATTTATCTTTGAATGTGTCATTCCAGAAAACAATATTGTTTGGCAAGATGTTTTAATTCTATGCTCCATGTAATAGAATCCTTTGACAAAAATTTCTACAAGGAAAAATCCGTTTTGGGCCCGGGCTCTGTGATACCACAAATATAGTAAATTCATTGTATCACAGAGTTCGGATACAAAACGGGCCTAGCCCCTGTGACCAGTTTGCTGAAATAAATGTAAAGAGAATGCAAGAATTCATATTTTAAAAAGTGAGGAGGGGGGGGGGGGGTAGTCAATATATCAAACTTTGCATGTAATAATAACGAGAACAGTTGTTAGAAAAGTAATGGGGGGGGGGGGGGGGGGGGTATTGCTACATATCCCTGCTTCACCGTTAGATTACATGCATATTTAACATTAGACAGGATCCAAGACATTAATATTCTCATGTGTTCAGAAATTAAGTTTCTTTAGTAACAGTTGATTTAATGATCCGAGACGTTGCGATTCGACGACCTCAGCTATTATTTTCCGTCAGACCAATACCTTTGATACAACTGACTAACTGCATAATACATGCACATTTAAATAAAATGATTTGGTAATGGGAGAGGGGTTAAAATCCCAATTTTGCAAGTGGATCGTTTCTGTCGTTTTATGAAAGTCGTTAGAAATTAAACAGTACAAACTAGACCTATATGTATACACAGACAAGGAAAGGGTCATTATCGGACCCTTGGGGTTCCGATACCTTTTTATGAAATACACTCCCATGGGGATCCGGGTTAGAATAGGTATTCAGTACCTCTTGCTTGTCGTAGGAGGCGACTAAATGGGGTGGTCCTTCGGATGAGACTGCAAACACTGAGGTCCCGTGTCACAGCAGGTGTGGCACGACAAAGATCCCTCCCTGCTCAATGGTCGTAAGCGCCGAGTATAGGCCTAAATTTTGTAGCCCTTCACCGGCAATGGTGACGTCTCCATATTAGTGAAAATTTACGAGAGGGACGTTAAACAATATAAAATCAATCATAAATAAGTGTAATATCAATAATAATTTTAATAAATGATCTGTATTATACATCATCACGTAAAGACCGAAGTTAGCATATATATGCTTACATGCCTGAACGGAAAAAATAGGCTATATATAAAATACAAACACATGGGGAAAATAAATTTCAAGTCATTTTAGGGACAAATTGAGCCCATGATTTGTTTGAAATTTATACAAATAAGTGAATAGATATGTCATTAGTGTTACAGCGTATTTTACAACAATGATTAAACGCCAGAGTACATATTTCCTATACTTGTGTGCAATTTTATTTTCATTTTATTATTTCCTTTTATCAATATAATTTCATTTTCTTATTTATTTTTTAATCCGTTGAACATAGTTCTTGATGGAAATTTGGCTCACATGAGCAGATCGATGCATGACATTGAAAATTCTAAAATGTAAATCTTTTATGTTATTTCTTATATCCCCCCCCCCCCCCCCAATTTTAGTTACATGAAAGTCAATAAAAATTATTCTATCAATTGTTTATACATTCTAGGAATTTTCTTTACGTTACACCAGAGATCGGGCTCAAAATTTCCATTATTTTTGTTGACAACTTACATGGGTTACTGCAGACGATAAGGATATGTTTAAAACCATGAGGAAATAATTAATGAATATTTCTTTCCATGGTAGGATTAATTTTAAATCTTCCTCTATAAAGAAAAGAGTTCTAAAAAGTCAGACGTAAATCGCAATCGTAAGTGTTACGACTACGATAGGTTTCGCAAAACGCTCGTATACGTGCGAGTCAAATGATCTTAAACGTAATAGTACGTTTACGATCTACGATCGGTTAGTGAAACGGCCGCCAGGTGCCTAGGAGGAGTAACCATCCCCTGTCGACCGCTCATACCCGCAGTGAGTCTTTTATTTCGAGTTCACGGGGATATATCGAATAGGCATATGAATGAAAATGGCTATTGTTAACAGATGAAATGTCGTCGATATATCTAAATGTCGTCGAGTTGAATATCTTGATGTGAGTGTGACACTTACATCAAGATATTTTTCCTTCTCATGTAGATTGAAGCTTTTGAATATACCCTGCTTCATAAGAATATTAAGACAGGTCAGATAACAAAGGAGCACAATTTGTGTCCCTGGAAATTCTAACAGACTGTTAGAAGACCTGATCACCAAAGACTACGAAGATATTGTCAATGAGGAATTCCAGCATATGTTTTATTTCAACTTCAGAGTACTTCAGAGTGCGTAGAATCAGAGTTGTGTTTTTTTTAGATGAATGATCACTAGCTATGAATATTTTCTTATTCCATTTTTGTTAAAGAAACAATAATTATTGTCTATGTTGTCAAAAACTCTAGTCTTTAATTTTTCATGAGAAGTGGTCAAGTAAAGTGATGAAAAGTGTCGTACGTTTTGATGTTGTTGATTTGAGAAAAGGACTATTTACAATTTGATACTGTAATCACAAAACATTGTTTGGTCTGGTTATATTTTGCTTTTTAAGCGTACAGTACACGACACGAGTTTTAGACACCCCACCGTGGAAAGACCACAGTGGAAAATCCACGGAAATACAGCGTGTCCTCCGTGTTTTACGGTGTGTGTTATTTGCGAATACACACAGCTGCTAGGAGCTTTGTTCTGGCCACGGGCGCCTTGCGGGAGATGTGAAATGTGCCGCAGGCCAAATACTCGTGATAAGGGTGAAATTTTAAGAAAAGGAAAAATGTCAATATTTTCCCTCCTGATACTTATATTGTTTTTCAGCGTTTTGAGCCAATTCCAACGATACCAAACACTATCTATTATGTTTTTGAGAAAACCTGGTTTTGAAATTTTTTCTTTTATTAAAATATTCTTAAATTCTATGTTTAAATAATGCGTACTTGCAGGCAATTCCTGTTTTGAATGCGAATTAGTATATTCAGTAAATGAAAAACATACATGTACAACATGTGATAGGGATATTTAATAATTACCGATATGCTCTCTCTCTCTCTCTCTCTCTCTCTCTCTCTCTCTGACATAACTCTTTAACATATTACTTTCATCATATTGTGTTAATATGCATCTTGACAAATATAACTTCATCCAATATAGAAATTAGAGCATTATCGATGATTAACAAATTGGAATTAATTTATTACTTAATTAATAGAAGCAAAAATACAAACCATCGAATTATTTATTTTTAAAATCCCGAGTTAATTGACTTATGTTCAATGTATTTTCAAATTGATAGAGGTTTTCAAAAAATAAAATTCATCGGGAGTGTCTGGATAATGTAATGATTTTTGTATAATAAGTATATACCATGCAAATTCCTAGGGTCTTTGTCACAGTATAACTAAATTACGGTTAGCTAGTTTGGGTTTTGAGTTCTTAGGAAAAGTGTGAAATATATTGGATCGGCGAGATATCAGATCTAGTCTAAGATCACGGGTATCTTGCGCCGACCCAATATATTTCACACTTTCCGCAAGAAGCCAAACACTTCTGTTGATTTCAAATACACGGATTAGCTGACCCCCATTGTTCTACTGATGCGAAAACCCCTTTGAATTTGCATGGAATGTACAAGTTATACACAGGTCATTGTTATAGTCATACATCATAGTACCGCTAAACCGACAAACATTTTTTTTATATTTTAGATAAGTTATCGAATGACGAAGTATGACCAAACTGCAGATTGAACTTTATAGAGCCCCGTGCTAACATTATTTATATTTTTCAATGTATTAGAAGGGGTATGCTGCCGGTTAAGTTGTGTAAAATTCTTGACAGGCAATAAGAAAACAACAACAAATTGTCCGATTATGAAAACCTTAGGGGGAGTGTAGTAGTCTGAAACTCTCAATTCCCCCTTCCGACTTCAATTTCTTAAATCGTGCAGTGGGTAGATCGGTACGAATGTAGCACGGAAAGTCACAGAACAAAAAGTTACAAGGCTAAATCCTTAACTTTACACCCTCTCCGATTCTACCCGTTTGTAATCCTCGGTGTCAAATGCAACTAGTTCATGAAAAAAAGACTAATATCAATATAAACAGAAATGACTTAACGATTATTTGCTTTTATTCATATACGCTATCGATTATTAAAATCTTTAATTGCTATATGAAATCATTTTAAAATTTAGATGCATTAGATAATGAAAGCAACACACACACACACACACACACAGAGAGAGAGAGAGAGAGAGAGAGAGAGAGAGAGAGAGAGAGAGCATTGGTAATCATTGGTTATAATATTCATGAATGTATGCAGATACGGGAAGTTTAATACGTTCAGTATAAATCTTGAAAGTACAATTTCTTTCTGATTAATTATCCATCCACTTTCATTCTGATATATATATATATATATATATATATATATATATATATTTGTTTCTTTACATGTTAAATTTTTCGGCTGGTCCGGGTTGGGACTAATGAATGAGTCCCCCCCCCCCCCCTTCTAAAACGATGTTACATGCTTAGCTGTCTTATCTCCCTCTCAGTCAAAAATAAAATAAATACATGCTATATATATTTCAACATCATTGGATTTACTGGATAATTCTTCGATTGATCACGTTCATAATACATGTTAATGCAAGCGGACTATCTAGGCTTCTTTTTTTCCATCTTCGCTAGCCAAGATTATTCGTCCACGAAGGCACAGATGACCCAAAATCCATTGTTAGCGGAGGTGAGATGAGTGTCACCCACCCCCGTATGATGTTATAAACTGACCAAAACCTAGTACTTTTGTTTTACAACTTTCATTCAGAAGACGCTCAAGTTTGTGAGTCACTGAATAAACGAGAAAACATCTGCATTTTTATTTCAATCGTTGTCAACTGTATACTTTGTGATATTTCAAGACTACATGTACTCAATTCAATTTATTGGATCTCATCACCATTATGCAATGGTATACAAAAATATAAAGACAAAAAGTTGTTATATATACATTTAGTAAATAATGCATGCGTGTAATGAAGTATTTAGTTAGGAAAAAACACGTGTTATTATTAATGTGAAGTATGGGCATTCTAGGTAGGGGAGCACATTTTATTTTATTATTTTCTTAATGAAAGTACGGAGTTTTCTAAAGGTTTGTTTAAAAGTAAAGATATTTTTAATTTTTTTTTGTTTAGGTGATAAAAATTTTATTCTTTGCTCACATTGCATCACAGTACATAATGAAATTCATCTCCAATGTAAACATGTATATAGGCTATTAGCAGACCTTAATCAACTATTCCTAGTTACAATGAAAACCTTAAGTTAAAAATAAACCACTGCTTATGGTACACATTTCTTTGAGCTGCTATTTACTGGCATGTGATTGTCGTTGTTCATGACCCTTCTTTTATTTGGTGAAATTGTGCTGCACGTGCCGTGAAACAATGTACCGACGAGTGGTGGGAATAACACAAGTGTTTATATACAGGATGTCGAAAATTTGGGCGTTTCATAAAAAGGTGTGACCGTCTGCAGGGAAGTCTACATACGGATATGTACCCAAAATACCAACGTATCATTAAACAACAATTACAAGAATTGAATGATTTATAGCTAATTTCTAAATAATGAATGGGGTAGGGGGGGCATGCATGCTGGCCAAGAGAAAAGGTTTTTTGGGTGAATCATTTCGGAAATTATTTCGTTTTATCACACGAAGGTACACGGTGGCATCGACAGAGGTACAGGTGACATCCACGGAGATGGGCGGTGGCATACACGGAGATCCTCTGTGGACTTCAATGTCTAGCTCGCGCGGAAGAAATAAGACTTCAAAGGTGCCGACAATTTTAAAGGTCCACCGTGTTTGGGGCAAATTTGTTCCACCGCGTTGCGTGGAACACGCATAAAACTCGTGTCGTGTACTGTATCTAGACCAGCGAAATTTTTTTTTTTTTTAAAATCAAAATACACATGAGTAAAAATTAAAGAAGGCGAACACTACCCTGTGTACAGCATTGTGAATTGTAATATTTATATCATATTCTTTTATATTTTCACGCTTCGTACAAAAAATATGAATATTTCAATATACAATTAAATCAATTGAAATTGTTTGACCTATGAACAGTATATCAGGGTCATTATCAAATTTCGCAGATTTTTCAGAGTTAGAAATGACAAGAAATGTATAGCTCTAAATTCCAATTTTTTTAGCATAACATGTTTATCAAACATTACGGTAAAACATATTAAATTTTGCAAACATGAAATGTGCCCCATTGCCAAAAAAATGGGGTCAAAGGTGAATAGGTAAAACAAATCTGTCAATGGTGTAACAAATATATAATTAAGGGAAAAAAGGATAAGTAATAATGCCATATACTTGAAAATGGCATAAATAATTGCAAAAAGCATTAAAATTTATATATTTTGGTCTGATGTTTAAAAAACTTAGTAGTTCTATAATCAAACTGACACAAAATGGTATATCTGAGACACAATTTTAAAAACCTTCCTCTCTTTTTAACATGATACCTGCATTATTACAAAATGACACAAAAATATTATTACAGATTAAATACATTCATTTAAATCTTATTTTAAGAAAAGTTTGATATATGACCATCTTTGTCTTCGATCAAGAAAATTGTTCATGTAACACCAATGATAAAATGTGTTTGACCACTGACAAGTAAATTACACCACTGACATAAAAATAACAGAAGTGGACCCAAACACTTTAACAGTAAAGCTAAAAATGAATCAATACCACTCCTTTGAATAATTTCATACATTTCCTTTCAATGAAAAAGAAATCGGACAAGAATATTTTTGTTTGTACGTACAAATGATGAAGGTGTGTGTTACACCACTTATATTGTCGTTACTCCACTGATCATAGTGTTTGTGTAAGTTACATATGCAATATTAAATTATGTCAAAGGTAATCACTAAAAGTGTCAACATACTTACACCAAAGACAAATTTCAAATATACATCTTTATTAGGTCACCTGAGTTAACCAGCTGACCTATTGCTTTTGGTATGTGTCTATTGTCATGCGTTGTACATTAACAATTGAACAATTTTAACTTCTTGATAACTACCATTCCAAATTCTGATGCATCCTTGGGACAAGGGGGAATAAATTGTAAATTTCGGGACACCTGCACCCCTAGGGCCTCAGGGGATGAACAAAAATTGACCTAGTTTCAAAAATTGTCTTTATAACCGCAAATCTGTAAGGAAAACTAAATTTCATGAAGAGCAGGAAGTCCTCTGCCACAATTGTACATTTCATGGTTCCTGGGGTATAGGACTAAGGTTCTGATTCAGTCAGACTCCAGGGTGGGGACCAAACT
>NC_079165.1:74884195-74911695 GCF_947568905.1 Ostrea edulis | reverse complement strand
TCAAGTTTTGACAAATTAAAGCTTTTCAATTTCAGTTTATTGTACATTTTTATTGAAATGTTATAGCCACAAATAACATTGTCGTGAATTGAAGAATTTTTTTTAATCATCACCTTATTGATGTATATTTATGCCTCCTTCAAAGAAGAGGGGCATATTGGTTTGCACAAGTCGGTGGGTAGACCACATGTTGTCCACTCAATATCTTGAGAACCATTCACTTGATCGTACTATTTTATATCTGGGTTGGTTATGAAAAGAAGAGGACCCTTATTGTTTTTCAGGTCAAAAGGTTAAAGGTCAAGGGTCAACCTACTCTGGACATAGGAATATAATGTCCGCTAAATATCTTGAGAACCCTTTGCTTCACATACATCAAACTTGGTAGACTGGTACATCTTAAGGAGTAGATGACCCCTATTGATTTTCAGGTCACCTGGTCAAGGGTCAAACTGGACAGGAATATATTGACCACTCAATGTCTCGAGAATCCTTTGCTTGACAGACATCAAACTTTGTACACTGGTATATCTTTAGAAGATTACCCCTTTTGATTTTGAGGTCACATGGTCAAGTTCAAACTGGACATAGGAATATACTGTCCGCTCAATGTCTTAAAGGACACATCACATGTTTTTAAACTTTTTAATTTTTTCAGCAACATTAATTCATTTCATGCCTAAAACTACTTTACATGTGTTTTAAAGGAAACAGTTTGCGTAGTTTTCGAGTTTGAAAGCGATGAAATTCAAATCTTGCGATATGCTTATTTTCTTCGATATTTTACGCGCCATTATCTGTGACGTCATATGCGACCTCGAGCGAGAAGATTTGAAAACAGTTGTTAGCCATTTCATTAACAGATTAGATTTAATTGACAAACAAACAATTATCACATTAATGGCTTGTAAATAACACTGCATTAGGGTGTTTTGTGCCGTTTAAGGGTGTACTTGCTGTCAGTAGAGAGGCTTTGGACTGGTTTTTTTCAATTTTCGAAGGAAGGTATGAGGGAGAAGACGTGAATATTTTTTGTCGACACAACGACTTTGCCATAAAAAACCCAGTAGAATTTGTCCCTTTACTTTTTTAAACAAGCACTTGGACAAAGACGTAGATAAACTGCGAGAAAATGGTTCTATCGAAGCTACCCACTGTTACAAATAGGCCTACGGCTTATGCTTTCCGTTCTGCTCTCAAATTCAATACACACTCGCACCAACTGACCTTCACCTTGTAACACCATATAGGCAGAACTTCGCTAGCAGTGTCTACCAACTGGTAGTTTTAAAAAAGAAATTTGAAGATAAAAGATAATTGAACTTTCAATTATAAATAATAAAATATGATATTTCCCAACTTTGAATTGAATTATAATGCTTTCATTTTTTTTTAAGGAACACGTACGTGTTTACAACAACGTACAGCACGCCGCGCTCCCACTTCCTAAGTAACAACGTGTAGATAACAAAAAATAATGATTAATAAAATTGCTTCAATAAAATAATCTAAAAGTATTGGGATTTTCACCATAAGTTTGATAATTTTTATTATTTTTTTCTTCTCGAAATGCACCCGTGACAGTAGGCCTAGTTGTCAATGATACATAATCGAATCATAATTTAGATCTAACTTCTCCAAAATAAATTTAATAATAATTGCACTGTTTATTTTCAAAAAGCAACAACGCTAATTACAGTTGTTTACAGAAATGACATTACCATATAGTGTTTAGACAGTGATCCCATGTAAACATTATTTACTCGTAGATTTCATACTCGCTTTCCTCGCTACATTTGGGCCGCTATTTGTATGCACTGGTGGCTAAACGATATAAGACTCGGGAAATTTGTTAACATCGAAATAAATGTTACCCATGGTAAATTTATTAGGCCCCTAAAACCCGAGTTTTTAAAAATATCTAACACTACTTTTACAACAAGTTGATCGACGAAGGTCGCATATGACGCCACTGTACCACGTGACTACCTATCTAATTAACTAGGCTTTTTGAAATCGGGGCTTAGATTTAAGTCCGTATTGTGGCTAATTATCGCAATACTTCAGCGAACGAACTATTACAATTAATGTCTATAAGCATAAGGAAGACAAAATGCATATAATTTTGTATACTTTGAAAACACGATATGTGTCCTTTAAGAACCCTTTGCTTGACAGACATCAAACTTGGTACACTGGTACATCTTCAGGAGATGACACCTATTGATTTTCAGATCACATGGTCAAAGGTCAAACTGGACATTTTGAGGTCACGTAGTCAAAGGGCAAGGGTCGAACTGGACATAGGAATATACTGTCCGCTCAATATCTTGAGAACCCTTTGCTTCACAGACATCAAACTTCGTACACTGGTACATCTTCAGGAGTTGATTACCCCTATTGATTTTTAAGTCACATGGTCAATTCACTCTTGACATAGGAAGATATTGTCTGCTCAATATTTTGAATCGATGATACTACTCTCAATTAAATTATGTGTGTGTATAACCCATTTCAATTTTGCACCATGGGGGGATATGTGTTTTACAAACACCTTTTGTTAACCATAATTCAGCTACCAAGAAATCCAGGTGCGATTGTAAAGGAACCTTGCAATGAGCATATTAAGTCCTAGGGGCAACACTGCAGGGAGGACAGGGAAGAATAGAAAGCTCACAGTATCTCAGAGTCCAATCAAAAGACATTGAAATCCAAGAAATTCTATCTAAAGCTTGTTATTGGCTCATATTGTAGATACATGTAGCTCACAGTTAAGATATTTTGTTAAATTATATCATTCTACAGTCAGTATTATAGCTTTCTTCATGCAACAACACAAATGCATACACCCCTTGAGATGAATTGTAGAGTAGTTTTGAATTCCGGGAGACTACATTTCAAAGATTTGATTTGAAAAAATGCATCACAACATATGAGTGTTTTAAAACAATTATGAAACAAACTTTGAACTGAATATACTGTGAACATCTGACAAAACTGGCAAGCTAATACGTAAAGGTAGCGACTTCAATGAATCTACATTTGTTGACTTCTATCACAGCTTCTGATAGCTTATGCAAGGTGAAGATAACGAACAGTGATCAATCTCATAACTCCTATAAGCAATACAAAATAGATAGTTGGGCAAACACGGACTCATGGACACGCCAGAGGTGGGATCAGGTGCCTAGAAGGAGTAAGCATCCCCTGTTGACCGGTCACACCTGCCGTGAGCCCTATATCCTGATCAGGTAAACGGAGTTATCCGCAGTCAAAATCAGTGTGCCAAGAACGGCTTAACAATCGGTATGAAACACGTCAGACATCATTTGACCCAATGCTACACTGTAGGTTGTACTGACGAAGTAGATCGTTATAACGACCATAGAATTTGCGAAATGCTGACTTCAATCGAGACTGTTGAAATCCCTGTACCATCAACTTGTTTGTCAGTAGCTTACCTCGATTTAAAGGGAAAAGCAACCCACAAAAAGTTTACATGATAAATTATAGGATTAATTATATGATAAAGATTTGTCATACTATGCTTTTGATATACGACCTAGATAAGCTTCCGTAATAATTTTAAAACCTTAAAAATTGAAATTCCTGACATCTATAGAGGCTGCCATGATGGAGAACTCTTTTGTATTCAAGATCACAAAAGTCAATAATTATGACGTCACACCGCCTATTCCGGTTTTGATGTTATTCTAAGATCATCAAAGATGTGCATGTGGGAGACTTTACGAGTACATTGTAAATAGGTGGATGCCTTCCTGTGAATCAGTTAATTACACTAATGCGAAGGGGAGATGTGAAACAAGTTTTTTTTCCGCGAAATTCCTGACCCAACAAAGTAATTGAAAAGAAAATACTATGTAAACTGTGTATCCATCATTTGCATAATGACAAGTTGAGGTTTGAGACATTTGCATGTATGAAGAAACGTGTACCGTCTCTCTGGTCTGCGACTCGACTGAACGTCTTTTTTTCTTCTTTTTTTTTTTTTTTGAATTCTTCTACCGGAATAACGGGCCAAAATCTATACGACTCCAAACAGTAATGTTTCTGACCTGTCATGTTTACAGTGCTGATGATGAAATAAACCGGAACTGACGGTGTGACGTCATAAATTAAACTTCAATGGTCGCTCTCTTAGCGGCGGGTAATTTGAAATATAAGATAAATTGATATTGATTTAATTGTTAAAGCTGTATAGTCTGAATTACAATATGTTTTTCCATCTCGTAAAAACGCTATTAAATCATCGCACGTATGTAGTTATGAGGCTGTACGACATATCATAAATTATTTCACCTGTTTTAAACCAAATTATGATTTTAAATCGATGTTTACAAATAACCGCGTCACTCTGCCATTTCAAGTGACAGTCACGTGACCAGTTCAAACTTTCAGATCATCGGTGGTCTTATCTGTGTAAAGCTGTGTACTTTGTTGTAACAGTACCGTTACTACCATAAGTTTAATAGAAATAAAAATATCAAATACCTCTTAGTAATTCGTTTTATTATATACCCACCAATGTATCGTTCTTTGATACTGTGGATTTCACAGCATGTAATCCGGTTTTCCGGATCACCAAACTGTGGTTTTCTGATTCCGTATCGGTATCCTCTGAAATTGATGCCGTCACAATGCATCAACGCAACGTTATTTGTGAAAAATATTGACCGCGTCACAAACAAAACTGCGTACACAAAACATAATTTCATGGTATGTCTGTGTTTTTGATAGTTTGGATTACATTTATTATCTTAGAAATGTGGATTTAAAATGCAGAAGGGGGTATATAATAAATTTATCATTACTACAGTAACTTGATCCGAAGAGTTGGGTCACGTCTCGTTGACAGGCGCGGATCATCAGATCAAACTCGACGCTTCGCGTCTCGTGTGATCTGATGATCCGCGCCTGTCAACTCGACGTGATCCGACTCTTCGGATCAAGTTACTGTAGTAATAATATATATGTATTACGCTCTTTCAGCCTTAAAACTAGACAGTTGTGTATGAGTTAATACAACGTGTTGGGATTCCCCTGACAAGCGTTGGTCTGTTTATAGACGTCTATTATAGGATGATTTATATGTAAAACTTATACGGTACCAATTTTGATGCACCAGATGCGTATTTCGACAAATAATGTCTCTTCAGTGATGCTCAACCGAAATGTTTGAAATCCGAAATAACTATGAAGTTTTAGATCTAAATATAGCCAAAAACAGCGTGCCAAACAAGTGGAGCCAAATTCGTCCAAGGATAAGAGCTATGCATGAGGGAGATAATCCTTAATTTTGAAATGAATTTCTAAATTTAATAACAGCAATTAAATATACATCCGTATTTTCAAGCTAGTAACGAAGTACTTAGCTACTGGGCTGTGTACGCAATATATTTACTTTCTAAATAATATTCGCACTGTTTTCTTTTTACATGCAGATGTTTTCAAGCATGTAATTAAGGGAAAGTTAATAACTTTATAAAGTAATTAATCTGCTTTAAAGTAATTATGTAAAAAATATAATACATGAACATCGGGTCATACAGCTTTAAACAAGGATTTTTGTTGTTAAAGACTGTCATTTACGATATCAGTAAGTAATACTTTATTCATTAAGGCAACAATGTAGTTAGGATTGCCTTTCCCTTTAATGTCAAAATATAGAAATGTGCATGACATTCTTTTGGTGTAAACGTATTTTTTCCACAAAGTACAACACTTTCCTCAGATATATGTACTTATGAATATATTGCATTTCAATAAGCCAGAACAACCCATAATATCATTGTCTGCTTTAACACCATAAAACATTGACAACATTGCAATAAATACATACCATTCAATAGATTTACGAAGAGCTTTTTGATTCCTTACTATTTTCGTTTTCATGTAGAACTGTTCCATCTTGTGTCTGCATCTCGCATGACATCTGATTTTGTGAAATAGAGATAATACTGTTCAAAACAACTGTTCTTGTACCTCAGGTTTTGACGCGGAATAATATGTATTATTATACCTTAGAATGTTTTTGCTATATAAATGTTAGGTGAATAAATTTGCTATTTCTTCTGGATAACGCTAGCTGTGAACTAGTTCTTCAGAGGGGAAGATATCTGTCGCAAATGTTGTTAAGAGGTTTTAAAGCTGGAACCAATTTGACAGCTGTAAAGATCCTATGCTTACTCCTTCTAGGCACCTGATCCCACCTCTGGTGTGTCCAGGGGTCCGTGTTTGTCTGACCCCACCTCTGTTGTGTCTAGGGGTCCGTATTTGCCGAAATGTCTATTTTGTATTGCTGGTAGGAGTCATGAGATTGATCACTGTTCGTTATCTTCAACTTTCATTATTAATATATAGTCGAATAGACAGCATCTAACTTGTATCATGACATCTTTGAGTTCTACACGATTACTATTCATCAATTTTATATGAACAATGAAAAAGAAGATGCAAATGAAGTATTTGAAAACAAAATAATGAAACAACAAACAACTGTTAAAAGGATATAGATTATTGATTTCATCTTTGCTTGAAAGAGGCTTTGCGGATTTGTAATGTACACGTATGAAGGTTTCTATCTCCCCTTCTTGATGAAACAGAATGCAATCAGTGATCAAAGTACTAATCCGACCATTACAACTACATTTATTGAAGCCAAGCTATGTAATTTTATTAAATGCCACAGAAAAACCAGACTGCATACTTTTGACGCCTCTAGTCAGTACTAGAAAGATGAAAGAATAAAGACACTATTTTTATGTAAATGATAAAATTTTAATACTAAGGCATACACCAATTATAAAATAAGGACACAGCTATATACAAATTCATTTTTACGATGGAGCATGCAGGAAACCGAGATATCTACATCACGTGGTCCAATATACAGGACATTATTGGTCCAGCAAGGGAATGACCATATTTGATAAGGAGATTGTTTTGGACTCCCAATTTAAGAATTTTCTAAAAGATTCTTGTGTCAACGTTTATTTACGTTAATGGACTTAATCCATCCATATTCTTGGAATGGGTAATTTGCTTCACTTGGCTAGAGATAGAAGCGCACATAGCCACTTCCATGCACTATTCAGGTACGATTAGTTATGTTAATAATATACAAAATAAGTAACGTCATGCCCTGATGCATAAAAATAATAATATGCTTCTCTGAAGGACGATATGCAATTAATTTTCTTTCGTTTACGTAATGAAATGATGTGTTAATACAAAAAGTAATTAATACATGCAAGGTAAAGATAACGCAGTGATCAATCTCATAACTCCTATAACCAATACAAAATAGATAGTTGAGCAAACACGGACCCTGGACACACCAGATGTGGGATCAGGTGCCTAGGAGGAGTAAGCATCCCCTGTTGACCGGTCACACCCGCCGTGAGCCCTATATCCTGATCAGGTCAACGGAGTTATCCGCAGTCAAAATCAGTGTGCCAAGAACGGCTTAACAATCGGTATGATACACATCAGACAGCATTTGACATACTTCTCTTAGTTAAATATGAAATAAAATGGATTTTTTAAAATAATGAATGAATTATATATATAACTGTCAATATACTTCTCTGAAGTACGAAATAAAATTAGACAGTCTATAGCATGTAAAATATGATTGTTTAAAATGCAAGAACTACAATTTATATGGGTGGAATGTGGCCATGCGCCAATATCAATATATAGACGGGTCTGTGCGACGATACGGAAACAAGAGAACACGAAAATAAAATTATTTGGGTTTTGGTCTTGCTTGTCTATTATTTACGAATGTCACCAGCGACGGCCAGTACACAAATGTCCCTTGTCTCTTGAGCAACAGTTTCGTCTTTACACAAGTTTGATTCAATTCCGAGAAATCTACCTGCAAGTGACACCACCACCCAAAGGAGACTGGAGAAGGCACAAATAATATCAACACTAACCCGGACCCTCATGGGACTAATCGCAAATGAAGAATTCCAATCGCAAACGAAGAATTTCATTTATTAGCCGAGCAACATAATAAAGATGTAGCACAATAAATGTACACATATACATCTGTACATGAATATATTAAAAAAATTTGGCAAACATTTTTATTTATTTTGTAAATAATTGATATTTTGCCCATACATTTTTACCATTTTCCCTTCAAAACAAGGAGTTAATACAAATGTAAGGCTATTCTGAATTCTTTTTGAAATTATGCAAGAAAAGTAAATGAATGACGTTGCGAATGTTGGTAACATCATTCGTAACACACACACACACACACCAAGACTGCTGCTGCGATGGGTTTTTAATCACACTTTTCTTTTGTTTAAAAACCGAGCTCGATTACCCCATTGGCATATTTTTTCCCATCAATATTTTTAAGTCACCTGAATAAACTCAACTAAAGAAGATGTTAATTAAATATTTTACACATAAACACTATATACTAATTTTTACCTCTTGTTCCAACTGATTTTGGTTTATTTTCGTATCAATATTGTCAAGATCTACAGCACCAAATTCAATTTAATATAAGTTGAACTATGCAATCAGTATTAGTTTCTTTATAAATCTCGCTACCGTTAAAAGAACAGTATGTTTAAAGGCCTATTACATGTAACCTGCGTTCGGCAGATCTCAATTTGAGTACATGTACAGTGTATATTTGTATATGTTTCTTATCTATAGGCATTTCGTCTGCAAATAGCGTTTGATAAGACAGAAATTCACATTGCAGTGAAACCATCGCCAAGGTACATGTACGATAGGAAGTCTGTATGTGTATACTAGTATATGTCCCTTATCTACGGCACTCCGACTGCAAATAGCGTTTGATAAGATACAATTCCAAATTGCAGTGATACCATCCATGGCTAAGGTACGACATGAAACCTATATTTATATATTAATCTTTTCTTTTTATTTCTTGCAATCTTCATACACACGAAGTTATAGTTCGCGGTTGAATATTCAATCGTTCGCAGTAGTATATACCATACATGTACATGTCTATACACTGAACATTGATATCAAACACAAGCTACAATATCACTTACATAGCATGTCAAGTAAGACGGTTTGTTTTTTTCAGAAGCTATTTGAAGACTTTTGGTTGGAGGGACTAGTTCCCGCGGTCTTTACTCCTTTTCAAGACAATGGGTTTGAAACATTTATTATATATTTACATTTCAAATGTTTTTGTCTTTGATACCTTTATCAATTGTAATGATAATTATTTCCTCATTAACAATGTAAAACTTATACGGTACCAATTTTGATGCACCAGATGCGCATTTCGACAAATAATGTCTCTTCAGTGATGCTCAACCGAAATGTTTGAAATCCGAAACAACTATGAAGTTTTAGAGCTAAATATAGCCAAAAACAGCGTGCCAAAAAAAGTGGAGCCAAATTCGTCCAAGGATAAGAGCTATGCATGAGGGAGATAATCCTTAATTTTGAAATGAATTTCTAAATTTTATAACAGCAATTAAATATACATCCGTATTTTCAAACTAGTAACGAAGTACTTAGCTACTGGGCTGTAGAGACCCTCGGGGACTAATAGTCCACCAGCAGAGGCCTCGACCCAGGGGTCATAATGTAAAACTTATACGGTACCAATTTTGATGTACCAGATGCGTATGAATTCTGCACTCCACGCCAACATACTTTTCACGAAGCGCTAATCATAACAATATTTATTTCTTCTTTTAACAGGGAGCTGAATTTACTTATGATTGATGACTATTGTGAATTTTTACTGAAAAATAACATCAAGGCAGTTTTTGGTAAGGGTTTTCTGATTTGAATTCTCTGTACAGAATTACTTAATAGAGACAACCCCAGTCTTACAAACTATAATAGATATAATAAACCAAAGAGTTGATGCTTACATAATCTGGTTATATTCAGTTTCCTGTCTGAATCGATTCATTCCATTTTACATTTTTGATTATCATATTGACCGATTCGAAAAAGACGACAATGAAACTCTAGGTAATTTCGGACGTCTGTTAAAGTCAGATAAAAATATTTCACCTGCTAATCATGTCATTTTCTTTAATGATGAAAATATTTAAAAGAAAAAAGACACAATTAGAAACTAAAACACACAAGGAAAGATTTAATGAGACAAGTGGGGGTGGGGGTATTGAGAGGAAATGTATTGTTTTCCACTAATTTCTGTTTGAGGCTAAGTATGAAAAAAACATACCAGTAGATGATTCGAAAGTAAATCCGTAATATTTTGTTGTAATGATTTCTTCTCATTTATGAATTACATATGTACATGTATTTTAACATTACAAAAATGATGCGTCAGTGAACGGAACAACTGGTGAAGGTCAGTCCATGACGATGGAAGAGAGAAAGAAAGTTGTTGAAAAATGGATTGCCTCAGCAAGGGGGAGGTATGTTATTCTTTTGTACTACATTCCTTTACTCATGTTTTACACTTGAGATTTTTTTTCTAACGTAAAGGGAACGATACTATGGTTGGGTTACGTTTAATATGGTGCTATTTCATCGTTTATTTCAAAGCATAAGACCCATATATCATTATGCCAACCGTAACTCATTACGAACTTTGGATTGAGAATGTAATTAAATTATAATTCAGGTTGAAAATCGTGGTACATGTGGGAGGCTTGAATGTCAAGGAGAGTGTTGATTTAGTAAGTCTTTGAAACAACATAGATAGTGCTTTCATTTCTAACCAACGTGCTTGGATTTCTTAAAAAGCTTTCAAACTTAATGTTGAGTTTTCTTTTATTTGAGTTGTTAAAGGTTGAATAATTCCAATCTTATTTATTACAATTGTTTTGATTGGACAAAAATAAAGCTGAACAAGAGTTTACACATCAATAAATCCGAAAACGCGATGTATTCATACACGCCTGAAAACAAACAACATAGTGCGGGTAACTATTCAATTTTTTGAAATTGTTAATAAAGTCAATGAATTGAAATTATAAGAATCAAACATTCTTTTGGAAGAATTTATCGATGTGTAAACTCCGGACATTTTACTCACAAACTTAACATAAAAGTGCTTCGCACTTTTATTCAGTTTGTGAGTAAAATGTCCGGAGTTTACACATCGATAAATTCTTCCAAAAGAATATTTAATCCTATAGTAAAATCACATACTTACGTCCAAGATTCAACTTAAGTTTATTTAGAGAAATCCAGGATTGACTTTTAATGGCAACAAAAGAAATTATCTTTTAACAACGCATGATCTGCTCCATCTCGGAAGAAATTGTAAAAATGCATTATTTTGCACGTGTATATAACTCTCCCCTTCTCTGTATTTTTATTTGGATAAAATCTAAAATATTTGTATTAAACATGTACACGTACTTCGTAATATTACTCTACCATAAAGATATATCATGTTAAATCGTTTGTAGTGAACAGTTCATGATGATTACTATTACCACATAGCCACACAACTCTCATAGAGATCGTCTGTCTAAGACATGCTAGCATTTTAATTGATTGAATATTGTTTTGATTAACGTCCTGCTCGAAATTTTTTTACTGCCGGTGAAGGGCTGCAAAATTTTGGCCTATGCTTGGCGCTTATGGCCTTTGAGCGGGGAGGGATCTTTAATATCGTGCCACACTTACTGTGACACGAGACCTCGGTTTTTGCGGTCTCATCCGGAGGACCGCACCATTTAGTCGCCTCTTACGACAAGCAAGGGGTACCGGGGGCCTATGCTACCCCGAATACCCACGGAACGGTAGCATTTTGAAGTTGAAGGGCTAATATTTTTATTTAGTGATATTTACTTTTCTAATGTGTGTGCCTTTGATATCTCTACAAATTGTATTGAAAGCCATTTCTTGATGATTACGTTGAAGTTGTAAGAATGCGGTTATCAGTACAGGTACATGTAATGCCTTATTTCAACAGCTGGAAATTCAGATGGAAATGAAATTAAAGTAAGAATGTGATATATTTCATTCTTTATTTACACGGGGATGTTGCTAAAACGCGGAACGGAAAACGGAATAGAATTTAAGAATTAGAATGATTAATATAGCCAAGATAACACCAAAATTCGGAAGAAAATACTATATTATGATTAAAATCTAAATTTTTTGAATTTGTTTACAAGCGGTAAAACAATTTTATCTTAAAATTCTGCATCATAAATTGATTAAGCGAAGTTAAACGTCTGTATAAAAACAAAGCGTTTTACAAGAATTTTGAAATATCGGCATTGACAGATGTATTAGCCAGCAGCGACACCTATGGGACTATTCTCTTTAGAGAAGTCGAGAGGCATAGCCTTTATCGACTTCTCTTCGCAAGCATTCATGTTTTGATTCTGGAAAACGTGTAAATGCCGGAGTCGGTGACGGTTTATGCTTCGACCGACGTTTCGACTCTGATGTGCCTGGATTTATGCAATAGACAAAATGTTTTCTAACATTTAACAATAATGCACAAAACTGTCGCAGGGAAATCAACATTTACTTGCTTTTAATCCATTTTCAACATGTCCCCTGTCCCGGGTTAACGTTAACTGGTCTTGGGAGCTGTCACAACAGGGGACCATTTTAGAGAAAAGCAGGCTGAAGTAATCAGAGTTGTGATTTAAACCCGGGACAGGGGCATGTTGAAAACGGATTAGAAGCAAGTTTTGATTTCTTTGTGACAGTTTTGTACATTGCTGTTAAATGTTTGAAAATAACTTGTCTATTGCGTAAATCCAGGCACATCTAAGTCGAAACGTCGGTCGAAGCATAACCCGTCACCGACTCTGGCATTTATACGTTTTCCAGAATCAAAACATGAATGCTTGCGAAGAGAAGTCGATGAAGACTATGCCTCTCGACTTCTCTAAAGAGAATACTATGGGACCAGGGTAGAGAAAGGAAAGAACACAGGTACTTTATACCCCCCCCCCCCCCCCCCCGTGGCAAAACGTCATTAACGCACATTTACATGTAAATTTACATATAATACAGTGTATGTGTGTACCTACAACATGGGAGTGTGGTATGTATATATAATACAGTGTATGTGTGTACCTACAACATGGGAGTGTGGTATGTATATATAATACAGTGTATGTGTGTACCTACAACAGGGAGTGTGGTATGTATATATAATACAGTGTATGTGTGTACCTACAACATGGGAGTGTGGTATGTATATATAATACAGTATATATGTGTACCTACAACAGGGAGTGTGGTATGTATATATAATACAGTGTATGTGTGTACCTACAACAGGGAGTGTGGTATGTACTATATAATACAGTATATGTGTGTACCTACAAAATGGGAGTGTGGTATGTATATATAATACAGTGTATGTGTGTACCTACAACATGGGAGTGTGGTATGTATTATATAATACAGTATATGCGTGTACCTACAACATGGGAGTGTGGTATGTATATATAATACAGTGTATGTGTGTACCTACAACAGGGAGTGTGGTATGTATATATAATACAGTGTATGTGTGTACCTACAACATGGGAGTGTGGTATGTATATATAATACAGTGTATGTGTGTACCTACAACATGGGAGTGTGGTATGTATATATAATACAGTATATATGTGTACCTACAACAGGGAGTGTGGTATGCATATATAATACAGTGTATGTGTGTACCTACAACACGGAGTGTGGTATGTATATATAATACAGTGTATGTGTGTACCTACAACATGGTAGTGTGGTATGTATATATAATACAGTGTATATGTGTAACTACAACATGGGAGTGTGGTATATATATATAATACAGTGTATGTGTGTACCTACAACATGGGAGTGTGGTATGTATATATAATACAGTGTATGTGTGTACCTACAACATGGGAGTGTGGTATGTATATATAATACAGTGTATGTGTGTACCTACAACATGGGAGTGTGGTATGTATATATAATACAGTGTATATGTGTAACTACAACATGGGAGTGTGGTATATATATATAATACAGTGTATGCGTGTACCTACAACATGGGAGTGTGGTATGTATATATAATACAGTGTATGTGTGTACCTACAACATGGGAGTGTGGTATGTATATATAATACAGTGTATGTGTGTCCTACAACATGGGAGTGTGGTATGTATATATAATACAGTGTATGTGTGTACCTACAACATGGGAGTGTGGTATGTATATATAATACAGTGTATATGTGTACCTACAACATGGGAGTGTGGTATGTACTAGATAATACAGTGTATGTGTGTCCTACAACATGGGAGCGTGGTATGTATATATAGTACAGTGTATGCGTGTACCTACAACATGGGAGTGTGGTATGTATATATAATACAGTGTATATGTGTACCTACAACATGGGAGTGTGGTATGTACTAGATAATACAGTGTATGTGTGTCCTACAACATGGGAGCGTGGTATGTATATATAGTACAGTGTATGCGTGTACCTACAACATGGGAGTGTGGTATGTATATATAATACAGTGTATGTGTGTACCTACAACAGGGAGTGTGGTATGTATTATATAATACAGTGTATGTGTGTACCTACAACATGGGAGTGTGGTATGTATATATAATACAGTGTATGCGTGTACCTACAACATGGGAGTGTGGTATGTATATATAATACAGTGTATGTTTGTACCTACAACAGGGAGTGTGGTATGTATATATAATACAGTGTATGTGTGTACCTACAACAGGGAGTGTGGTATGTATATATAATACAGTGTATGTGTGTACCTACAACAGGGAGTGTGGTATGTATATATAATACAGTGTATGTGTGTACCTACAACAGGGAGTGTGGTATGTATATATAATACAGTGTATGTGTGTACCTACAACAGGGAGTGTGGTATGTATATATAATACAGTGTATGTGTGTACCTACAACAGGGAGTGTGGTATGTATTATATAATACAGTATATGTGTGTACCTACAAAATGGGAGTGTGGTATGTATATATAATACAGTGTATGCGTGTACCTACAACATGGGAGTGTGGTATGTATATATAATACAGTGTATGTGTGTACCTACAACAGGGAGTGTGGTATGTATATGTAATACAGTGTATGTGTGTACCTACAACAGGGAGTGTGGTATGTATATATAATACAGTGTATGTGTGTACCTACAACATGGGAGTGTGGTATGTATATATAATACAGTGTATGAGTGTACCTACAACATGGGAGTGTGGTATGTATATATAATACAGTGTATGTGTGTCCTACAACATGGGAGTGTGGTATGTATATATAATACAGTGTATGTGTGTACCTACAACAGGGAGTGTGGTATGTATATATAATACCGTGTATGAGTGTACCTACAACATGGGAGTGTAGTATGTATTATATAATACAGTGTATGTGTGTCCTACAACATGGGAGTGTGGTATGTATATATAATACAGTGTATGTGTGTACCTACAACATGGGAGTGTGGTATGTATATATAATACAGTGTATGTGTGTACCTACAACATGGGAGTGTGGTATATATATATAATACAGTGTATGTGTGTACCTACAATATGGGAGTGTAGTATGTATTATATAATACAGTGTATGTGTGTCCTACAACATGGGAGTGTGGTATGTATATATAATACAGTGTATGTGTGTCCTACAACATGGGAGTGTGGTATGTATATATAATACAGTGTATGAGTGTACCTACAACATGGGAGTGTGGTATGTATATATAATACAGTGTATGTGTGTACCTACAACATGGGAGTGTGGTATGTATTATATAATACAGTATATGTGTGTCCTACAACATGGGAGTGTGTTATGTATATATAATACCGTGTATGTGTGTACCTACAACAGGGAGTGTGGTATGTATATATAATACAGTGTATGTGTGTACCTACAACAGGGAGTGTGGTATGTATATATATAATACAGTGTATGTGTGTACCTACAACATGGGAGTGTAGTATGTATTATATAATACAGTGTATGTGTGTCCTACAACATGGGAGTGTGGTATGTATATATAATACAGTGTATGTGTGTCCTACAACATGGGAGTGTGATATGTATATATAATACAGTGTATGAGTGTACCTACAACATGGGAGTGTGGTATGTATATATAATACAGTGTATGTGTGTACCTACAACATGGGAGTGTGGTATGTATTATATAATACAGTATATGTGTGTCCTACAACATGGGAGCGTGGTATGTATATATAATACAGTGTATGTGTGTCCTACAACATGGGAGTGTGGTATGTATATATAATACAGTGTATGTGTGTCCTACAAGATGGGAGTGTGGTATGTATATATAATACAGTGTATGCGTGTACCTACAACATGGGAGTGTTGTATGTATTATATAATACAGTATATGTGTGTACCTACAAAATGGGAGTGTGGTATGTATTATATAATACAGTGTATGTGTGTCCTACAACATGGGAGCGTGGTATGTATATATAGTACAGTGTATGCGTGTACCTACAACATGGGAGTGTGGTATGTATTATATAATACAGTATATGTGTGTACCTACAACATGGGAGTGTGGTATGTATATATAATACAGTGTATGTGTGTACCTACAACAGGGAGTGTGGTATGTATATATAATACAGTGTATGTGTGTACCTACAACATGGAGTGTGGTATGTATATATAATACAGTGTATGTGTGTACCTACAACAGGGAGTGTGGTATGTATATATAATACAGTGTATGTGTGTACCTACAACATGGGAGTGTGTTTTGTATTATAACAACGACAATTCATGATCGTATTAAGTCAGCAAGTTAAACATCTTGTGTTTGATATAACATTTTTAAGTAATAGAGACTTTGTGACCGGAGCACTCCAAACCTAAATAGGGAGGACTTCTAGCAGTTTATTTTTAAACTAAATACTTGTATCTTAATATTTAGATTAATGATGAGATGACCTTTTAATCCCATTCAAGCATAAATTGTCTGTTAGCCTTATACCTATTTCATATCTGTTAATTTCTCATACTATGGATCGTAAACTTCACCTTAGTTTGCATTGGTTCTGTTTCAGTCTTTCTTTCCCGCTGTATCTCTTCGGGTTCAACACTAATCCGCAGGATGTCAGTAAATGTACGAACTTTCAAATAAACTCATCCCAAATCCTTCATACACATCGGATTCGTTCGCTTTAAAAGTTGATGTGATACATAATATTTCAAAACTGAAATGATCCCGTGGAGATCCGGGTTAGAATAGGTCCTCAGTACCCCTTGCTTGTCGGAAGAGGCGACTAAATGGGGCGGTCCTTCGGATGAGACCACAAACACCGAGCCCCGTGTCACAATTGGTGTGACACGATAAAGATCCCTCCCTGCTCAGAGGCCGTAGCGCCGAACATAGGCCTAAATTTTGTAGCCCTTCACCTGCAGTGGTGACGTCTCTATATGAGTGAAAAATTCTAGAGAGGGACGTTAAACAATATTTACTTAATCAATCAATCGATCAAAACTGAAATGTATTTCTTAACTTTACAATTTTGTTGGATTCACATTTGGTGAATTCCGTGTCCATGAGAACGGTTTAGTCCCGTATTACCTTTGCTCACTTTATCCCGTATTATCTTGTCCGGCTTGTTGAAAGTCCACACACGTTTAGATATTCTACAGTGATTATTAAAGAATCCCTTTGTATCTTTTAAGACTAAACATGCCGTCACAGCAGGAGCAGACGCATTTGCATCCCTTCCACCTTTGTTCTTCAAACCAAACACTATTGGTGAGAACTAAGAATCATCCCTTATGAGTGAAAGGGAGTACATTCCTTCATCTATATATGTTAAAGCACGTGGTACTTTTGATTATCAATGAATTGAAGAACGCCCTTTATGACATTGAATTTTTATATGCTTGTTTTGCTTTACCCGTAACTAGGCTGTCTTATTGAACACTGTAAAACAGTGGCGGATGCTGCTCCAAATCTTCCTTTCTACTATTATCATTTGCCCTACATGACAGGAGTAGACTGTGAGTTTCTTAAAATCTTAATTATTAGTTGGTTAAATCAATATGTCATTATTTGGGGTGATTGATGTCTGGCAACGGAATATCACTTCAATTATTTGCTAAATATTTACCGGTTGTATTCACAACAACAGTCAGACAAGGCATCGTAGATTTTTGTGTTTTTTCTCCAGTACATGGAAACATTTATCGAATCAAAATATTAAATTATGGTTTTCTTGACAATTAGCATTTCCCAATCCAATGATAGTGTATTCTTGTTTGATAAGTATAAATGCAATGATTGACTTTATGGTACATAACCCAAATGAATTGCTTCTGTTCAAGTTAAGATGGAAGATTTCTTAACAACGGCAAGGAAAAGGATACCAAACTTGGTTGGTCTGAAGTTTGCCTCGAACGATCTCGGGGATGTGATTGGCTGCTTGTTTGCGGGAAAATTTAATATTCTCTGTGGTAGTGATGAGGTAGGGTAAAAATGTTGGTTATTTTCTCTATTGCTTTTTATAGTTCCATTAAGTTGATCGATCACCTGTTTTCTCGTGGAAATCTATGTAACAAAATGAATTACATGCAACTTTAAGCAGGAAAATAAATATTCCTACTTTATATTTCTCGAGTACATTAAACAAAGGATACCTATTATAATATGTCAAACTTGTACGGTACCAATGTTGGTGCATCAGATGCATGTAAAACGAACGCTTGACCTTCTTCATTGTCAAGGTTACTAATAAAAACCCGTGCCACTGGAAAGGAAATTGCTATATATTTTTTTTTACAAAGATCTAACCCATTTTCATCTAAATTTAATCAGACATGCATCTTTCTTAAGGATTGTGTTTCCTGTTTGTTTTCATGGTTTCATCTAACAATTCAAAGTCACTTTAATGCAGCCCATTACATCAAAATTTTATTTAATGGCTCTTTAAAACACCTCTTATGAAGTATGATTTCACTATCAAAAGAGTTGATACAAGCTCTCAATTATCCTATATGATTTTTATCCGGAATGATAAAAAGGCGTTTTGTTTTGTTGGCAAACAAGAGATTCTAGAGTCCAAATTTCGCTGTTGTTTGATACATTATATGGATATCTAATAAAACATGCATAAAGGACCCAGATAGACGTTCTGATTATTTAAAAAGGAAATATTTATGAAAATTGAAAAGGTTGTCTGTTAATATTTGTTTTAAATCTACGGATAAAATCTTCAAAAACCATTTCAAATTGAAAAAGATATACCAGTTAAATGTATTTCAAAACAAAATTGAAATGAAATTACCAAATTTCAGATATATCGTTAAATTTTAGCCTTAAATCAAACAGGAGAGAAAAAGCACCTATCCCAATCAAAATCGATAGAAATTGCTTAAAATCCTATTGTTGCTAATTATACGCAATTACACCAATCAATTAATTTCCTTATACATTCATTTGTAAACCATTCTACATCATGTGAATGTAGGTTTCTGATTACAATCTTCTCTGTAACTACATTTTTATAATTCCGATCGGGCTTGGTTCAAATTTGAAAAAGCGCAATATTTCTGAATTTTGACCATTTCATTTCAACTTCTTTTTAAAATATATTTCTCCGATATACCTTTTTCCTAATAGACATGTTTTTGAAGATTTTATACGTCGATAAAAAAGAACATTAACAAATAACCATTTCAATTTTCATAAATATATTTCTAGGTCTCCTGAGTAAACTCAGGTGACCTCTATTGCAATTGGTTGTCGTGCGTTAACAATTGAACCCTTTTTTAACTTCTTCTGAATAACTACTATTCACCCCTGAGCCCTAGGAGCGGGGCAAAAACTGTCCAAAATGACCAATTTTCAAAAATATTCTCTAGAACCGCACATGTGTAAGAAAATGTAAATGCATAGTAATGTACAGCAGGAAGGCCTGTATCAGAATTGTAAATTTCATGATTCCCTGTGTAGGGGTTTTGACCCCAGGGCGGGATCAAATTTATCATATAGAGTTTATGTGTAAAACATTTAAATAACATCTTCTTTAATGCTATTGATACTAAATTGAAACTAAATGGATAGTTAGACAGAACAGACAGTCCTTTATCAAAATTGTAAATTTGGTGATCTTAGGGGTACCAGATTTGGTATTAGGGTGGGGCAAAAACGGTCAGTTTTTAAATGTGTGAAGAATATATTTTTTCCAACTTCGTGATAACTACATGTACTTTTCCAATTCTTTTAAAATTTGGTAAGAAGCATCTTGGAACAAGAGGGACATAAATTGTAAATTTCAGGATTCCAGGGGCCCTAGGGGCGGGACAAAAACTGCCCAAAATTGATCAATATTCAAACATTTTCTTCTCTAGATTTGCACATGTTTAAGATAAATTAAATGGATAGCGATGTAGAGCAGGAAGGTCTTTACCAAAATTGTAAATTTCATGATCCCCAGGATAGGGGGTTTGACCCCAGGGCGAGGCCAAACTTAGTATATAGTGTTTATGTGTAAAACATTTGATTAACATTTTCTTTGGTGTTATTGATACTAAATTAAAACTAAATGGATATCTAGAAGGAGTAGGTAGTCCTTTACCAAAATTGTAAATTGCATGATCCTTGGGGTATGGGTTCGGTTTCAGGGTGGTGTCAAAATTATGATAATGATTTGAAGGACGTATTTAAGTTTGCTGATACTATATAAAATCTAAATGCCTACTTAGGAAAAGCAGAAAAGGATGTACAAAAAAATTATGAATTTCACAACCCAGGGTTTTGACTCTAGGATGGGTCCAAGTTAGGCATATCTTTTAATGTTAATACAAATATTATATTATGTAAAGCCTCTCATCAGTGTATGCATGTTAAAGGGCATTGAAGTTTTAAGAACACATCTTGTTTTATACTGTTGCTGAACATTAGAATTTAGCTTATATATTCAGAACAGGATTTTTTTCTAGACTCCATAGCCCTTGGGAGTAGTGATACTTTTCACTAGTACTCAGTTGACCGATAAGGCCTGTGGGCCTCTTGTTATTTTAAAAAATAGGTCCATCTTAGGCGTTTATCCATGTTTTATTAGATTGATTGATTGTATCTTGCGTTTCACTCGAGAATTTTTCACTCATATGGGGACGTCACCAAGACCGGTGAAAGGCTTCAAATTTAGGCCCATGCTCGGCGCTTACGGCCATTTAGCAGTGAGAGTTCTTTAGCGTGCCACACATACTGTGACACGGGTCATCCGTTTTTAAGGTCATCTCCGAGGACCCGTTACATTCACACCTGATGCCGAGCGTTTGGCGATGGAACTGTCACTACCTGTTTTAACGACTTAGGTGTGTCGCGGCCGGGATTCAAACCCCGGGCCTTTCCGCATGCGGAGCGAACGCTCTAACCCCTCAGCTATATTCATGCCCCAAGTGATTATCATACTTCAGCTACGTATGGCAAATTAGAAATAGAATTCAAATATATTCCTTCACTTGAAAATATCAATTATTTACAAAAATTTCCCTTGCGCTAAACGCCCAGTAACATCAAAATAATAAAGGGGGATATATGAGGGTAATTATCTGATCCGTCTATGCCAGCATTGTGACTTCACACTTAGCTTTGATGTTATTTAGCTCACCTGAGCTGAAAGCTCAAGTTAGCTTTACTGATCGTCTGTCCGTCCGTCCGTTTGAAAACTTTTTACATTCTTAACTTCTCCAGAACGACTGGGCAAATTTCAACCAAACTTGGCAAAGAGCATCCTTGGGTGAAGCGCTTTCAAGTTTGTTCTAATGAAGGGTCATGCCCTCTTTAAAGGGGAGATAATCACAGAAGTGCAAAAATAGGGTGAGATCATTTAAAAATATTTTCAAGAACCACTGGACCAGAAGAGCTGACATTTACTTGAATGCTTCCTGACATATTGCAGATTCAAGTTTGTTAAACCCATGACCACCGGGCGTAGGATGGGGCCATAATAAAGAATCAAAATTTCACCTGCCAATATTTAGGGAAAATCTTTAAAAATACTGTTCTCAAGAACCACTGGGCCAGGAAAGTACACATTTACATTACAGCTTCCTGACATAGTGAAGATTCAATTTAGTAAAATAATGGTCCCCGTGTGTAGGATGAGGCCACAATAGGGAATCAAATTTTACATATAAATACATAGGGAATTTTTTTTAAACAATCTTCTTCTCAAGAACCACTGAGCCAGGAAAATTTGTATTTACATAAAAGCTTCCTGATGTAGTGTAGATTCAAGTTTGTTAAAATCATGGCCCCAAGAGTAGAAGAGGCCACAATAGGGAATCAAAAGTTTTACATACATATATGTAGAGAAAATGTTTAAAAATCTTCTGAAAAACCATTGGGCCAGATAAGTTTACATTTTCATTAAAGCTTCCTGTCATAGTGCAGATTCAAGTTTGTAAAAATCATGGCCCCGGGGATAGGTTTGGCCCACAATAGAGATCGAAGTTTTACATGCGAATATACATCTATAGGGGATATCTTTAAATATGGGCCAAGGTGACTCAGGTGAGCGATGTGGCCTACGGGTCTCTTGTTTTCTTTTTAACCAAACAATTATAAACAATTATGCATCCCGATTGCAATTTAAAAGACATGAAAATAAACAAAATTGACCACCAACTTAAGAAACTCATGAACTCATTCATCTACTTAGTTGTATTACTCTTTTTCTGTTAAATCATTTGCTAAAAACTGTTACAATAATATTTATACCATTCATTGTGAACAAATTGAGTGCATAAATTATAATATGCACGTCAACGTCTTGCATCTGTTGAAGTCAAATTTAAAACTGACCTTTAGAGCCTTGCTTCGAGGACAGGCCTTCGGTCCGTCCTAGCTTTGCTCGGTATTATATTGTTAGGTATTGTGATCAAAGAACATCGATTTATTTAAAGCTGTATGGTCCGAATTACAATATTTTTTTTCCATCTCGTAAAAACGCTATTAAATCATCGAACGCATGTAGTTATGAGACTGTCCGACATATCAACAATTATTTCACCTGTTTTAACCCAAATAATTTGATTTTAAATCGATGTTTACAAATAACCGCGTCACTCTGCCATGTCAAGTGACAGTCACGTGACCAGTTCAAACTTTCAGATCATCGGTGATCTTATCTTTGTAAAGCTGTGTATTTTGTTATAACAGTACCGTACCATAAGTTTAATAGAAATAAAAATATCAAATACCTCTTAGTAATTCGTTGTTTTACGCTCTTTCAGTCTTAAAACTAGACAGTTGCGTATGAGTTAATACATCATGTTGGGATTCCCCTGACGCGCGTGGGTCTATTTATAGACGTTTATTATGGGATGATTTATATATGTAGCCACTATATTTACTTTCTAAATAATATTCGCACTGTTTTCGTTTACATGCAGATGTTTTCAAGCATGTAATTAAGGGAAAGTTAATAACTTTATAAAGTAATTAATCTGTTTTAAAGTAATTATGTACAAAAATAATACATGAACATCGGGGTCATACAGCTTTAATTGTGTTTACAAAAGATTAATGAACCTACATAATTACATGTTTATCCCTTTAGCAACTGATGGCAAATGTAGTCATGGGTGCTCATGGTGCGGTCGGTACACTACATAACTGTATGCCGTTGATCTCCCAAAGAATTCTTCAGTACCTTGAGAGTGGGGAAATGGAAAGGGCCAGAGGAGAACAAATTCGTGTCCAGAAAGTCTTACGGATAATGCTTAAATATGGTATTAGATGCAACACAATAGATGTAATATTATCGCAAAGGCAGTTAAATATGCTTATGTTTATGATCCCTCCAAACAAAGTTACAGGACATTGCCCGTGCGTTCGGAAAAATGTCATGGACACCATATAAAGAATACAGTTTCATACACAATTGTGACAGGTAGGGAGCGAAAGAGGGTGATTGATTATGAATTGGTCGAAGGGCGTGTCACAATGATTGATTATTAATTGAACGATATTACGGATACCTTCTACATGTTACTGTTACAGACATTGCTGTCATATTTGCAACATTATTATACTCCACGCAACGAAGTTACGGAGGGTATAATGTTTTTGACCCGTCCGTCAGTCCCTTTCTAGTCAGTGCAACTCCTCTGAGACCGCTCAACAGAATTTCATGAAATCGTGTAGTTAATAAAGACACACTGTGTAGATGTGCATATTCCCAGCAAATTCTGATTTAATAATTTTTGGGAGTCATGTCCCATTTGAACTTAAAATTTCGAGCCCGCCTGTCCTGTTCTTGTCAGTGCAACTTCTCCGAGATCTCAACAGAATTTCGAGAAACTTTGTAGTTAGTAAGGACACACTGTGTAGATGTGCATATTCCCAGGAAATCCTGATTCCGTTATTTTTCGGTGAGTTATGCATGCCCCTTTTGAACTTAGATTTCGAGCCCGTCTCTCCTGTTCTTGCAGTAATGCATAGCATTAACATTCATTATGTGAGACATTGTCAAGCAATGTTGGAGGGTGGGGTATGTGAGCTTGCTCACTTTTGCTTTCTTTCATTCTGATAGGTGCATGTAAATAGAGAAAAATCCATTTTTATGAATGTTTTAAATGGCCAAGATCACAGTCACTGATGGAATGTTAGTAACGATATTTTGACACAAAATACTGGCAGGGAATACCTTAAGTTGCCATGTTACGAATTGATGGTCTGCTTGGTTGTAATATTTGTTAGAAATTACTGGTACTGAAGTTCATATAGTACATTTGCTAAAGAAAGGGTGAGCTTCATGTTGTCAATCTCCAAATATTCGGCTTGCTTGATAAATTGTTTTGTCTGTTTTAGGATGGGATTAGGACGACTAGTCAGTTTTCGCCAAAAGTTAGTCGGCCTTGCATTCCGTTTCTTTGTCTAAGGAAGTACACTATTTTCACCCCGACAAACTAAGCTCAAGCGTATACACTTTTGAGTTTTGTTTTTTCTTATTTGTTATACGTTCTTTGAGACATTTCATAGATATTGATACGTCATCAGATGAAGTTGAAGTGTCAAGAATCTAAATATATTCATGACGTTCAGAGCCGTATCAGTGGGGGTTCTTTAACGTGCAAACGCCTGTGGCGACATGGGTCCTCTGTTTTAGCTCACCTGAGCTGAAATCTGAATTAAGCTTTTCTTATCACTTTTTGTCCGACGTCTGTTGATTTCAACCAAATTTGACAATAAATATCTTTGGGCCAAGGGCTATCAAGTCTCTTGAAATGAAGGAACAGGCCCCATCAAAGGGGAGATAATCGCAAAAATAGGGTGGGGTAATTTAAAAACCTGCTCAAGAACCACTGGGTCAGAAAAGTTGAAGTTTACCCGAAATGTTTTCCTGAAATAGTGCTAATTCAAGTTTATTTTAAAACATCATGGCCCCCAGGGGAAGGGTGAATCCACAATAAGGGGTCACAAGTTTACATGCGAATACATGTACAGTGTATATATGGAAAACTTGTAGATTCAAGTTTGTTCAAATCATGGTTCCCGGGGTAGGGTTGGGCAGGGTGACAATAGGCGATCAAAGTTTTACATTCAGATATATTAGAATTTTTTTAAAACAATCTTTTTTCAAGAACCACAAGTTCAGAAAAGTGGAAATTTTCATGAAAGCTTCCTGACATACAGTAGATTAAAGTTTGTTCAAATCATGGTTCCCGGGGTTAGGGTGGAACGGGACCACAATAGGGGATCAAGGTTTTACATTCAGATATACATGTATAGGGAAAATCTTTGAAGAAATCTCTTGAACTATTTAAGGTAAGGCTTTCATAATTTGTATATACATTCTTCACGGCAAGACTTTTCATGTGATCCGATGGTGACCTTGACCTGGGAGTTTATAACATTCCTTTGATTAAAAAAACTAACCTATTCAATATGTCCTGAACTATTTAAGGTCTTCATATCACGTGAAGTTTAAGTAAAGTCACTTCAGCAAATTGCACGATAAGATGGTGTATTTCTCAAGAAACTACCTACCCTCCATCCGGTTCTCTCAACTTTAGGCTTGAATGTCAACATTCATGTCGGCAGTTTTCTATCTTATGGTTTAGAAATTTTTCAGCCATTTCATTGTATGGCAGTCATTTTAAATGTATGCATAAGGTTTGGTAATGTATATATATGTATGTATGTCTATACCGATTGTATCCCGTGGGGATCCAGGTTAGAAAAGATCCTCAATACCCCTTGCTTATCGTAAGAGGCGACTAAATGGGGCGGTCTTTCGGATGAGACCGCAAAACCGAGGTCGCGTGTCAAGGCAGGTATGTCACGATAAAGAACCCTCCCTACTCAATGGCTATAAGCGCCGAGCATAGGCCTGAATTTTGCAGCCCTTCACCGGCAGTGGTGACATCTCCATATGAGTGAAATATTCTCAAGTGGGACCTTAAACAATATTCAATCAATCGTTGAGAATACACACGAGAAGATAATGGACAAGAGACAGATATCCAAGCAGCAATGTGACAAACATACCAAGAATCTACCAGAACTACATGTGGGACAAAATGTACGTATGAAGAAACACCCTAACGACAAACATTGGAAATTTGGCACATGTTCCGAATCGCTTGGAAACCGATCATACATCATTAACAGTGATGGGAAGTCATACCGTAGAAACCGTATAGACATAAGCCCAACTGCAGAAACCCACGATGCGAACGGATCAGACTCTTACCAGTCGTACATATATGATGACCCATTTATAAGTACTGCTGGAAGCCCCAACACTGAAAGTGTGAACAAGTCTATCGTTTCGAAACCGGAAATTGCTTCAGAATCCCTAAAAGAGACATTTCTCGCCATAGGCAGTAATGAAAGGTGAAGATAACAAACAATGATCAATCTCATAACTCCTACAAGCAATACAAAATAGATAGTTAGGCAAACACCGACCCCTTTACACCAGAGTTGGGCAAACATAGACCCCGGACACACCGGAGGTGGGAACAGGTGCCTAGGAGGGGTAAGCATACCCTGTCATTGGAGACTCCAATCAAAGCGCGCAGCAATTCGCGAACCGTGAAAATACCAATAAAGTTTAAGGACTATATCATGACCTAGACTTTTCATACATGTGACTCATTCGTTGTCACATATTTCTGTAATACACATGTACTATTTTGTATAATTATCATTAATTAATTTGATGATACATTGAATATTGATATTATCCCTCTACAAGATTTGCATTTTTAAAAAATGATATTTTGAAATGATACATTTTTAAATGTTTTGAATTTAATTACCTTTTATTGTCCATAATAATAATTTTTGTCCCAACTATCATATGTCAAGAATGGTGATTGTCCATTTATCTATTGTGTCAAAGTTCGTTGTGTCATGAAGTATTGTATTAACTTCTGAATTTATTAGTCTCCTACCGACGAAGTCGAAGGGTACTTCAGGTTTGCGCTCCGTCCGTCAGTCCTGTTTTCCGCATATTTTTTCTCT